>NW_017298173.1:461066-640614 GCF_001594075.2 Trachymyrmex cornetzi
CGTTCGATCGCACCGGCGACTTATCAAACCCGGCGATATGCGACGGCAGCGATCGCATTTCACCAGGTAGCGATAACTGCAAACGAAAGAAAACAATAAATCGTGAAAATCCTGCCGTGCCGGCATTTGTCGCCCCCTCCCCCCCTCCATCCAGAAGCGATGACGAAAATTTGATGTTTCTCATTCAAACATTAGATAAAATACTAAAAAATATGGATATAAATTTAATGCCACCGGTGTTAAATATGCATAAGTTTTACCGTGTTGGTATTGATATAAGTATTAACATGGATTTAATATGTGGATTTAATATCATGGATTTTCATTTCAACACACATGGTGTTGACTCTATTCGATGCCAATCTAATATACCGTACCTAATTAACTTTCTTTTTTTCAATGCTCTTTTCATTATATAATCACTTTTTATTATATAATAACGTTAATATAATAACTTATATAATAATTGTATAACGATTTTTGTATTAATAAAGATATATAGTAGTTTCATATCGTTATTTTCCTTAATGTCTGGTGTTTTAATTGAAAACAATTTTTTTTACAGTATATCCATTTCTGTAATAGTTATAAACAATCGAATTGAGCCATACCTTGCAATGTAAACGTATAAGGTGTCTTATTCATATAGAAAACTGATCAAACTGAGGAAGTTAAGACACGTTAGACGGCATATTAATCTTAACATTACATATATGAAACAAAGCTTTCTTTAGGTGCGATACATTATTAATTTTAGTGACGAGATATGGTGTTTTCTATATTCATACGCCATTTTGCGTTAACTGCGGAATGTCCTCAGAAAATCACAGTTATATTTTATATGAATGGAGAGCCTTACACTTTTATATCGTTATCCAAGTGTGTCGTTTCTCTAGTGTGGCACTAAAGAATTAAATATGCATTACATGTTGATATTCATACAAATTATGTTTAACATCCATGATGTTAAATTCATACTTATATTTTTTTAATGTAATCTAATAATTAAAGAAGAAACATCAAATTTTCGCCATTGCTTCTGGAAGAGGAAAAATTACAAATGCATGACAGGATTTTCACAACTTGTAATAAATTCATGTTGGTATCTATATCAGCACCAACACGGTGAGAATTATATAAACATCGTGCGTGTGTGTTAAATTTATATCTATATTTTTTAAAATGTAACCATATCTGCTGAAATAGATCATATTGAACAAAAAACGTTAAATAAAGTAAAATAAAAACTATATTTTAGTAATGTCTTTGCGCATTTGTCGAGATATTTAATAATAGAAAATAAAAAATTAGAAACAAAGAACGATGAGGATTTATCTGCAACAAGATAAATTTTTGTTCAAATCATTTCTACGGAAAAATATTTGCGACTTAGGAGAGCGATTTATATAATAAACGCTCATACCTGGGATGTGTTGTGTATTCAGATACAATTCTCCAAAAGATCATTCTTCCGCGAGTTTTGTATGCAATACCATCTCCGCGTGAAATTAGCAGCTCGGAATTTGCAGATATCTCGAGCTCTGAAAGTTGTAGATGCTGGAATTATTGAGACTGATCACTCGGTCGTCTAGAGCGGTAACTGAAGAGTATAGAGAGACGCCACCGCCGTCGTGAAGGAAATTATAATTCCGCTACGAGAAATTAATTATTACGCGACCGACTTTAACGAGCGACTTTGATAACGGGCGTTGCGGTGATAAGCATTTATCGACCGTCATCATCTCTTTGCCTCGCTTTCCCTCCCTTTTCTATATATTGTTTCAAATAATCGGCAATACAACGAGTTTTCTCAATTACGAAGCTGACGTAATTGTGGCCGATTTGTTAGTGATCTTCTTCTCTCATATGCATGAAATTGAAGCCAAAATTTGATTTGCGAACAATCGATGAGATCAGGATTCTCTTTTCGTACATAGAAATATTGCAAAAAAGCGGCGAATACTTTAGTTGAAATTTGCGCGCGAAATTATAACTCGGCGATGTGAGTCACGTGGAGACAATAAAATCAACAAAATTGGAGAAGTGAGCGTAGAATGCGGTGAAAAAGAAAAAATACAAAAAATAAATATTTAATGAAAGACTATTTTACGACGAAACGTGCTGCGAAATCTTTTAATTCTTCTCGTTTTCTCGTTAATTTCGAATACAGTACACTCGCAAAATCATCTAATCGCAATGCTGTGTAATTTGTTAATAATGGCAAAATGCAATTGCGCGACGCAGTATGTTCACCGATGTGATCGCGGAATTTCGCGAATATCCGCTCGATCTATCAATAAAATTCGCAGTAATTTTAACCGGAATACTACTGCTCTCACATAATTTCCTGTGTACACGCTTCAGACACGTACGTTGTGCTCTGAAACTATGGAACACATTGTGTAAATTCCATTCCGTAAATTTCTTGACTCCAGTCCGGCAGATCGAACGTTATACCATTGGGGCACAATTATTTTTCGCGCTGTTACTCCAAACGCGCCGCGCGTTTATTCGATGGCCGATGCCAAAACGTTGTCCATAAAATCACGGGGGTGTGCAACCGAACAGATTTGCAGCGTGCCGTTTCGTCGCATCGTTTTCGCGAAAGGGGTTAAAGGTCGGTCACGTCGTTTTCGCCGGGCGAAAGTTATCGCGAATAAAAAGCGCGGGGGGTTGCGCGCGCGCGCGGTCGCTTTTAACGGACGGCGAAAAACAGATTCCGCGACGTTATTTTTCATTCCCGTCGGAAAAGGAGCAACGCTACGTTTCCCTCCAATCCATATATCCGAGCGGTTGCCACCAGTATCGAGCGAATGTCGATAGACTGCTGCGTCCCGACAGTCGGAATACAAACGGGGCGGCGATATTGCCATAAAAATATCCAGCCGCGTGTACAAAGCTACCGGTTTTCCACCCCGCGTTCCTGCCGTTCGCGTGCACGCCGTGTTCTCCCCTTTTGGCTTTTCCCCTCGCCAACCCCCAAGACGAACGCTCTCTGTTCAGCTGCTCTGTTTGCGTAAACCGCATGAAACTCTGTCCGAGTTCAGTTAGGACGCACATTGATAGATGTATCATAAACATAGAGACCTAGACACGGAAGTGCAGCCAGAATATTAATGATGCTTTTCGGAAAAGTATTTTTCAACTCTTCCTAGATATCCGAAGTTTTAATATAGACATAGATAAAATGTTTAGATCGTTTCATGACAGCGTTCGTAAATCCTTTTTGAGTAATAGAACATTTTATGAATGTGAACAGAAAAAAGTATATAAGAATATACGAAGGAATGTAAAACAATGAATAAAAACTGTATTTTATATACTAATTTTTAAGATGAAAATATCACATTTTGAGTTGTAATTAAATAATGTTTATGTACTGAAAACTGAGTTTATATAGATCATAAACATCGTAATCTAGATACGAAAGCAAGCAGAATTTCAATGTTTTCCAACTCTTTCTATCTGAACAGAGATATAGATTTTAACATAGATATAGATGGAATATTTAAATCGTTCTGATAGTTTTCGTCAATCTTTTTTGAGTAATAGAATATTTTTTGACGTGAAACAGAAAGAAGTGCATAAAAATCTATGAAGGAATATAAAAAAGAATAAAATCATACATTACATACTAATTTTTAAGAGATAAAAATATTACATTTTGAGTATTAATTTAAAAACGTCGATAAATTAAGATCCGAATATAACTTTCAAAGAGTAGAAAAAAATTAATTAAATATTAACTTTAGCTGAACGATAATCATGATAAATATAACGTGTCGATATGAGATGAGTGCAACGATAGTTTTTTGTAACAATGAGGAAGAACGACGGAGTGAAAAATGAAAGCAATTCGTTGTATATCTCGACAAGTTATTACGACCGCATCAACTTCGATACGTACCCATGATGGACTTCAATTAGCGTGCGCATATTAATGCTTCATACACGTATATGTACATGTATACGCTATAGGCGCTACGTGTACACATGTATGCGTGAGATGTCCGCACGAGTGCCGAGTGGAACAAAAAGGACATCGACGCGGCACCGGGAAAAAATTATAACCGAAATCGTTGCGCGCCTACGAAGCTGCTTTGTCCACTTTCATATGCGTACGTACGTGCTCGAATGCAAGAGCATGTTGCATTGGAGTGGATACGTTTGCATCGTGTGGTTTGCAATTTGAATGAAAAGGGAAAAGCTTACATCGATCGCGTTATCGCCGGCCTTGTGTGTGTAATCAAGATTTTGCTTTCCGAAAGCGTCTCTCGACTTAATAAAGTTTTCAGATGAACGAAATGTAGAGTGACCCTCGAGGAAAATGACATGCGAGCTTCGTGTTGGGCGCAGAATCGAGATTGCATTCTCTCAGAGCGACTCTCGATATTGAATCTCGCAAATGGGCAATCAGTCACTCTCGGAGAATCGAAGGATTTTTTACTTTAAAAATAGCGTATGAAAAATATAATTGTATATTGATTATACGGTTCCTTCATTTCACTTGTATTTTTGTCTAATATCAGTCTAATGTTATTCTTCCTATTGAATTTTACGATTCCAAATAAGTATATATTATTGTTTAATTTTATTTTTGTCAATTCTTTATTACCTGGAAAAAATGTTTACTGCGCTTAGAATTTGGACAAATTCTCATCGAATGCGCATGTGAAAATTTTAGTTGCGAGAGCGACTCTCGATAATAAAATTCTCTCGCTAAAGCATCTAGTTAAACATTACGTGAAGTTTTGCGAAGTGGATAATTTCGAGCTTTGAAAATATTGCATATTTCCATGTCGAGAAATTAGGTCACTTTTAGCTTGAAAATCCAAAAATGTTAGCATTGAGTTTATACAGTCACCTCGATATTACTCTAATAAATTCAGAAAGATTATCTACTGCCCATTATTTCACTATTGATATCAAAATAACGTTTGAATCTTGAATCTAGGGAATGGGGTTTTAAAAATATGCTGCTTCCCGTTTAAAATTGCGCGACCACGCGTTCTTTTGACTTTTATTTTTCCTCGCTCTCGATACTCGGGGTTCAATTAACGCACATACATATACACGCATATATATATATATATATATAGAAAAAGAGACAGAAAAGTATTGCGTTTCACCTATCAGGAGCGTAACCAGAAACGAATTTTCAGTCACGAAGATTTTTTCATCTCGTTAATGTAGTTAATAAAATTGCGCATATAACAACATTTTGTACTTTATATTTATCATTAAACACAAGAGCGTATATACGACAGTATATAATATGTTTTTTATTTATATTAAAAAATAAAATGATAGCCTAAGGAAATGCATTAATGTATCGCTCTCCTCCTCCGGCTATAACTGTACCCGTTTTACCACCCGTTTACCGGCCATGAAGCGTACCCGAGGTTCGCACACCCGTCTTTCCGATTTTTATTTTTCGTTGCATAACATCGATACCGAGAGTTCAATTAACACGCACATAAATGTTTTGCGCGGGTGTGCGCGGACTGACTGGTAAAAGGCTGGGGTCCGGGGAAAAAGTTGTCAGAGAACGCGCTGTGCGTATATATCCGCGGGCGTGTATCTACGTACATAAGCGGTACCGCGTATACAAAATACCACGTATGTGTGTACACAAAAGGTGCGGACTACGTAACTTGCGATTTAAGGTTGTATAAAAGGCATAAATCGAATTTTGGAAATCACGCGCGACGAGACTCACACTGCCGTGTCCGATATGAAATCGCGGCATCAGGCTGTAAAAAAATCCACCCCTTTCGTACCGTTGCTCGGAAAAAATAGTGAAACCCGGTCCAGTCTTCCGCCACGCGGTCGCAACAATGTTGTTTGTTATTTTTTTCAATTACCTTCGTTTGCGCCGCACTGCGTATTCGTTTTTCTTAGTATCGCGTGCATACGATATTTCCGGGATATTTTCGGTGATATTTTGATCTTGTGCCATTAAATACGTTTATTGCCTTTATTCACTCGAAAAAATATATCGTTTCCTTACTTTGAAAGTGATACAACTTAAAAAATGTAATTTTTATTATCACTGTTATTACCATGAATAAATTAAATAAACGTTACCTTATAAAGTGAACTATATAAAAAATCAGGTTATGAAACAAAAATAATAAAAACATTTAATTGTATTAAAAATATATTCTTATTGCCGATATTATTTAGTTAGTTAATAATTTTCTGTCAAATTGAAAAATCATTTTTCTCTTTCCTGAGAAACTTAATTTTTTTAGTTACATTACTTGTGTAAAGTAAAAAAGCAATATTATCTCTTTTTGAATATATTATTTTTTTTTATTAATCGGGAATTTGAAAGCACTTTGCTAAAAATCTTTACTCGTCATATTTTTATATTATTATATCGAATAAAAATAAGTGTACTCTTATTTTGAAAAAACGACCGAAACAAAATTGTTGAATATCAATAATCTTATACATTATTCTCATTAGAGCTGTTCTTCTCCTGTGACACAGTTTCGGAAATTTATATAAGGATATCCGTTGCTGAAACGGCTTATCTTTCGTGACTACCACTTAGTCGAAATAATTAAATTTTCTTTGTAAAACCGTCGCATGGCAATTTCTCGAAATAAACGTTGAATAACGAACGCGCACGGAGCGATTATCGATTCTCGACCATTTCGGTAATTTCGAATTTCCGCCACTCGCGTTCCTCTGTATTCTTTTTTTTTTTCCTCCGCTTGTGAGCGTTCCAATTAGCGCTCACATTAACATCGCCGATCGTGCTCGCGAACGAGCGAGCGTACGAACGAAACCATTCGCGTCGCAAATGCTAGAGGACGTGTAACGCGCGAAAAACGTCGCAAAATTGCGTCGATGGCGGGACAGGTCGTTTCATGCACGCGGTTTCAGTACGGCGAAACGCAAAAATCGAACAAAAGTTATTTGACAGTGAGGCTTATTTCCGCATCGCGCACCCGAAAACGGTCCCGAAATTCGACGTGTCGTTAGAATCGATGATCATCGACGTATCGGCGGAATCGACGAAAATCCGGCGTACACGCGTATTGAGAGGTAAAGCCGGTGCGGCGAGCCGATCGGTCGGAATTTTCAAAAGCAATCGAACGAGTTTGTTCGCCGTCGTGACCGTTAGTCCAATTGAAATTACGAATAGTAGTGAAACAAATGGATTTGGAGCGCCGCCTGCCCTTTTCGTCCCATTATTGCCGTCGAGGGCGATTAATACTCTACCGGAGGAGGAAAATGGAAAACGAATACACGAGGCGCTCCATTACTGCCGGGCGAAATTTTAATGCGAGATCCTTTGATGAATTTGCGGTCGATTTCCCCGAAAGAGTATCTGATGGATTTGATGGCGGAGAGGACTCTCCATATAGACGGAGAAGAGCGTGTTTGATGGAAAAAAATTTCGAGCCGCAACGTCGCCAGTCGTGGAAAAATTCGAGGGTGTTAGCGAATAACGAGAACGATACCTTCTCTCTTTTTTTTTTTGGATGAAATAACGATATCGGCTTGACAAAAATCACAGCCTTGTCAATGCGCATTATTGTTAGAATATTATCCTAGTATATTTTTTTTTTTCTGTAATTCTCTGCACGACGCCTATTGTCGTATTATAGGGAAAAAAATTAGACAAAATCGTTTCGTCGGAATTTCGGCAAAAAATATTCGAATTGTTTTTTTTTTTTTTTTTGTAGAGTTTGCATTGGAATCGGGCGAAAAAATTTTCAATTGAAAAAGGAAGCTAAACTAAAAAATTGTCCTCGTAACGCTTTGTCAACAGAATCACGTTGGCGGAAAACGTCAAGGGTTTAATCAGGTACGTTAATATCGAGTATATGTTTCAATGCTCATCTGCAAGCTGATAAGCGTAACTCGCAGCGGTGGACATGTCCGAAACACGCGGGAATTAATTCAAATGGTCGAGAGAGAGTAAATCGGACGGCGCGAAAAATTAGCCATTTTCGCGCGATCGCCGAAATTCGAGCAGGACATTCGACGAACAGCCGGCCGTCCGGTGGGACCGATTCCCGAATCAGGGACAAGGATATCATTATCCAATCGACTGGCAGGCAGAGCCCGAACCTGTCGGCGTGGTACGACTATATCATTGTGCAGTGAGTAACGCTCGGTGCACACAGTCGATATATGCATCGCTGACAGATGATTGAGCGCGACGATTGCCGGATGGACCGGAGAATGTGGAGTCGGCAGGATCGGCAAAAGCCAACCAGTGAAACCGGTGAGGACATCTCGCGAAAATGCAGTAGTTGGAGAAACACGACGGTCAACAAATCTATGAAATAAATTGGAGACATTTGTACGCGATTTGCAACTTCGGAACATTTTGATCGTGAATCGAAATCTTGACTGAGAGTCAGTCTTAGCTCATTCTTATCCTGAACATTCGATGTACTTATTCCGTAGACAAAAAATATAGAAAGGAAAAGTTCACTTTATTTTAAAAAGAATCATTTATTATTTATATACATGGAAGAAACGGTTTTACTGTAGTATCTAAATTTACGCTGAGAGAAATGTGTTTGCTGTAGGAACAAAAAATGGGATGATAAATGTGATGGTTTGGTATAGCAAAACGGTCAGTTATTGTTGCGAATAATTTCTCATTACTCATTAATGTAACAAATAATACACGATTTACGATATAAATCAAAATAAGTACTATTGATTACTAATAATTTGTTGGGATAAGTATATCAATCACAGATTATAGTATCAGTTACAACAAATATTAAAACAATTGTTTGTTGTAACCATCTACAACTCATTTGTTAAAGGCTTGCTAAATTAACAAAATCCTTTCTCTGTGTAGATACAGATCTGAAAATAATTTCGTTGGATCAAAATAATTATGTAAGACATTAAGACTAAAATTGCTAAAATATCAAAACCATTTGAAGCATTGTTTGAGACTTCTACGTATTTTGACCTAACAAAAAATTATTTTCAGATTTGTATCTAACTAAATGTTTAGATACTTCAGCAAAATCATTTTTCCGTGTACGTATGTTCAAACTAATGATTATACATTCATACATCTCGTAAAGTAAACAAATGGCAATTTAATGTATCGCATCGCTACGGACACGAGCTACTTTTTGATTGCGTAATAATTTCCCCATCGTCATGTCGCCGTTCGTGCTTCATCGGCCTGTTCATGACACTATCAGAATTAACGTACGTTATGCAGGGTGTTCGTGGGATTATGATTTTGGAACAAGTATCATCAATTTCGGTAATGAAACAATAGTCACGTTGTAGCGCAGAGGAGTTTTCGACCACGACGAGGGACCGCGGGTATCGACCGGCGAGTTACGAGACAAGCCGAAAAAAATACGCAAGCGTAATTGCGAGACTTAATTGAGACGCGCGCAGGTGCGCCGGCTTCAATTAAGTGTCGCCTTTCGGACATGTATGCGATTTAATTAAATTTACAGAGGACGGTAATTTTTTAGACGACCCGTAGATGCGCCCGGGCCATTTAGAGGTACCGCAGAGTATATGCATATTTACGCGCGAATTAAAATCGCCGGGCGGATCCGGTGAGCGTGGACGGAACTGTTATTTCTCACGTTGCGACCGTCTAAGCCCACGCGAGACACTTCACGTAAAAGTATTACAGCACCGAGTAAAATTAAGATTAAATGTAATAAAAAGAATTATAAACGCACGTTACGGGAAATGGAAAGATAATATCTTTGGTGCTAGGTACAAACTACTCAAGGTAAAGAATCCTAAACGAAAAGAACGATTTTGCCGAAGAATTGAAAAACTTAGTTAGATACAGATAAAAAAATAATTTTGTTGAACCATTAAAATAATTACGTAGGAATCTCGATTATGATGAATAATGCTGTAAATAGTTTTTCTACCAATCAGTTTGAGCTTATTTAGATGGTCTGACAAAATTATTTTTAGATTGGTATCTAGCTAAAGCTTTTTAGATATTTCAGCAAAACCATTTTGTTCATGTATCTCTTTTTAGAAAAACAAAAAAAAAACATAAAATTGCGACTTTTATGAGTATGTAGTTGCAAAATGATTACATCTGGTATAACCGAGTTCGATTAACGGTTTAGTGTCACTGACTTGATGTATCAAAGGTCTCTCGTGCCCTCTAATAAAAAATGACCGAGCGATATCTACATCAAAAGTTACAATAGCTCACCGCGACGGGGTAATACGCAGCGTAATATTCTCGTTCGAATTTTTGGCATAAACGCTACAGATGCCCCGAGGGGTAGTATTCAACGCGACGGGGTGGCTCGAAGGGTCAAAGGGCGTCGTTAACGCGGTCAGCGCACTCCGGTCGCGTATCAAAGTGCTCGAAAGTTCAGCGGTTTCAGCCTCGACGGCGGATTACTCCTCGGGATTAAATAAAAAAAAAAGAGAGAGAGAAAGAGATAGGGTGGAAAGAAGAAACAAACAAAAAGGTTGAGGCGCGTGGGTAAAGATCGCTGCGCGAGTCTTTTATTCGTTTACACTCGGCCGTTTCGTAGCGAAAAACGGCCACAAACTCGTTTCGCGCGTACAATTCCCATTCGAAGTGCTTTGCTTTTGGCTTGTTCCGAGATTTAATTACAAAAAAAAAAGAAAGAAACACGCGAAGTTTCCCGCGCATCCGTTGCCTACTCGTTAGAGGAACGTGATGAAGTCGATAGGGTCATCTAAGATCGATCGTGCGTACCGTGTTTTGAATAAGCAAGCGGCGCAATACTCTCGCAATACCCCGTTGAATCTTATCTACTAGATTAAACGTGAAAAAGTAAATTTTCGCTCTTCGAATTAAGAGCATAAAGATCAAGTTATACATCGAGAAAAGGCTTGATAATAACTAGCAAATATTTTTTGTTTAGCATATTGATCTAATATTTAGCACGTTCCAAACGTAATAATAGTAACTAAGAGTTCGATAATAATTACCAAAGATTTAGAAGAATAAAAGCATTTATTAATTAAACTCTAAGTTTTTGATTATATTAATTCCGAACATTTGGTTGAAATTATTTCACTCATTTGGTAGCTATTACTAGACTCTTAATTTCAATGTGGTCATGAAGCGTGCAACTTACTATCGCTATTTAAATAGAAAGCAACGTTATGAAAAGTCTGAAAAATTAAGAATCGCTACGTTAAAAGTGGTTATATTCTAATAATGGTTATTCAAATCGCTCTTTTTGCCGATTCCTGACGAATAGCTACGAATTAGCTGAGGCGAAAAAGGTGTTGGCGAACTCCTTAGAAGACCCGATCGACTTTCGCGTTCCCAGGTATAGGATCCTATCGATCGGATCGATATCATGGTCGCGGATCGTTCGTCTGAAAGACAGGTTCCGGCGAACGGTTGAACGCGGTCTTTCCGTCGCTCGCACCACGAAAGTAATGGCTCTTTGAATTTAGCTGGCACAGAAAATGGAGACCTGCTCGAGGAAAAAGATAGAAATGCAAATGCTCCGCGCACTCGAGACTCGAGATGATGACGATGACGACGACGACGACGACAACGACGACGACGAGTTCGCGTCGCCGCGGTAGCATTCCGTACAATTGCGGTCGTGCACTTTTCCCGCAATATCATCGTCCTTTTTCACGGGGAATTTTAGGACGAGAGTAAAACGTTTATTATATCCAGGAGTTCCAACATCATCACTAGGAATATTATGACAAAGATAAATATAATAATAATAGTAAAAATGATGATAATAATAATACGAATAATAACAACAATGTTATATACAAATATAAGATTATCAAAGAATAGAATTTATTACGTATTTCTTCAAGAATTTTGTTACATATAAAATATTTTGTCAATCTAATCGCTTACGTATAAATTAATAAGATGAAACGTAAATTATAGTTTGTAGCACTAACGGTTTAATCTGCTACTAATTAGTAGCTTTAACGTAGCCTCTGGAGAGGAATATTTGCCGCCATGTTCGTAGATAAAATATCTTCTATTCCCTTGGATATCCCCGTGCCTGGTAATGCCAAAACTGTTACGCAAAATGTTACGTAAAATTTCACTAAAACTCTCGAAGGACCGTTAGCTGTTCGGGTATCATAAATTGTTATTCTATTCTACTCGATAAATTCTGGCGAGTCACGAACGAAATTTTGCACGGTGAAACTTCGCCTTCAGGCCTTACTGGACCACGTAAATCGCAGGTAAAGAATGGAAAAGCGCCCGCCCAACCACATCAAAAACTTAAGAGAGGTCAAGCCCAGTGGTGTAACTAAGGTAGAGGGATGCGAAGAAATTTATCAAATTTCTCGATAGTACCACATATCCTATTCATCAGTATTGTAGATTTTTTACAAATTTCTGTAGACAAATAATTTTGATTTTAAACATAAAGAGCTCAACTAATATCTTTGCAGAAATTCAGTTTTTTTTTTTTTTAAACAAAACGAAATTATTATTGCAAAATAATATCATAAAATCTGCATAAATGTACAAAATTAAACTATAAAATTTAACAAATTTTAAATTTTACAAATATTTTAATTTTAACGAGTTGCAGTAAGAAATAATGCATCATAATACATGTTCTCAATTCTTACGAAGGAATTCATAAATAATAGAAAAATACGTAAAATATTTAAATTATAGATTTAAATTCGAGACGCATCGTCGAGTTTAATTTCTTTCGCCGTATATTATTTAACGCATTGTCAAAACACTTTTCTGTCGTGCATGTAGTGGAAATAAATTGCAAACAAATGGCCGTTACAAGAAAAAGTTCGGGCAAGCTTTGCGAGGTAAAAAGTACGTGTTCGTAGGAGGAAGAGACGCGAAGATGCGTACTTAAACTTCAAACTTGCCTCTGGTTGCACGTTTACTCAGTTACGCCACCGGCCAGGCCGAGCTCTCTCGTGTTCTTGGTGCCACGCGCAAAAAGCGAATTTCATTTCCGCGCACACCCGCGCGTTTTGCACGTCCGGCCTGTTTGTAAACGCGAAATCTGCGCGTTGCAAATACCGCGCGCGTCCAAGCATCGGATGAGCGTCGCCGCCCCGGGGCGACGTCGAGCGTCGAGAGGGTACAACGAGATTATTAACCCTTAACAGGCCAGGTTGAGGGAAAAAAATCGCACGTGTCTGCGTGTAGCGCGAAATGGCGTGACAGTACCGTGATCACAGTACAATGACTGATCCGTTAACGAAATGAAAAAGGATGTTGGATTGTTGCATTTTTTTTTGTTACTAACACCCGGATTGCGTCAAGCCGAATTGTGGTTCCCGTAACGATTAAACCTTAAAATGATAACCTGCTCGACATACGTCGCGCGGAAGGTAATAAAAACTATAAAAAAATGAGAGCATATTTTTCTTGACAATAAAGTTGAAATACGACGTGACTCTAGCAGTGATGGATTTTAGAGATTAATCCGGGAGTGGTCACCTAATTTTTTTTTTACGTAAACGATCATCTGGCGTGTTTTTCTATCTTAATTAAAATCACTATTATTAACCAACATATTGTTGGCTGTTTTTCAATTTATTAGTGTTTTAGAATTGTGGATATAGATTTATAATCATAATTTTCTGAAAAAGTTAGTAAAAAAACCAAACAATTAAATTAAATAAACACGTAAGTAGTTTATTGTGACATAATATCTCAAAAATAAAGATTTTACTTAATATAATATTTTTTATCTCGGACTTTTGATGGAATTGTATATTTAAATATTTAAAAGGTCCGTAAATATTAGTTACTAAAAAAAAAAGGAAGAAAGTATGTTCAACAAATATCCATACAAAACAATATTTTACAAATTCACATTTTCTCGTTGTCGCTGGAATATAACAACATCCCAGCGACTATTCCCGGGTTAATTGAAGATGCGTGATTGTCGAAAGCAGATAATTTTCCCACGGTTCTCGAATATTATCAAAAAAATAATCTGTTGTTGAAAACATTTTAAAACGTAATCTGTTGCGTATCTTTATTTCGCTAAAGATGATAGAGGGTTTGGTTTGTGAAACATGTTAAGTGAGGATACCTCGTGTTATGTGTAAATACGTAATTAACGTTATGTGCTGTGGGTTGATTTTATCGATGGCCGCGGTGAAAAATCAAATACATTTTTCAAGCGAACGCGAAGTTCGTTTACCGAGTAATTTTGAGATATGGAAGTCATCCATTTAATGGTCACCCATCGAATGTATTTCGCACGTGTGATTAAAAGGATTCGGCCGCAAAGCGGTTAGTAACATACGCTCGTTAAATCCACAGCTGGCGACATCAATTTAGTGGCACAAGAAAATTGACCGCTTTCACCTAATAAGATTAGGATTTATTTAATTCTTGCCACTGTGCGTAAATCCCTTTTCGACGAAACCCTCTTCATTTACACGAACCATTTTCGAAGTGATTACAGCTTAAAATGTTACCGAAATCAACGGCACTATTAACGATGCTGATACTATATTTCTCTTATTCGCCAAACGCTAATGCAAAAAGATAGTAAGTAAACATTATTATGGCTTTACATGTTTTACATTATTTAATCAGTGGCATGCATGAACAAATAAAACGCAATACAAACTCCGGTCATTAGTCCTCGATATAAATTCCGTTTGCAATAGTCATAAAGAGCACACCGATGTACAAACGCAAAACGGCAAACATTCGCAGTCGTGTCCGGATCGTCGATAAATTTGATCGAATTAATTACGCCCCAAAATAGAACCGCGTGTTTCATAAACGATATGAGTGTTTCGCTTTTGGAATAAACGTATCCTTGAAAAATAAGATCGATCGCAGGAACGAAAGCGAGGGTGAGATGTACGAAAGTGTGTGTGACTTTAGGAAATTGGGGGTTCTCGAGGCATCAGGCCCATTGCGAGCACACACGGTAGGTCGGCTCGGAGCTCCGGTTTCCGGTGAAACGCCTAATCTGTATGTATGCGACGCATTTACATGAACAGAGAGGCCGAGCGCATATCGCGGCCCATGCTAATGGACGAAAGGGTAATCTGTAATCGCTAATTACATCGAGTTAAACCCGACGTATTCACCCTGAAACGAGGGCTGGGCGTGACGTTATATTCCATCCCGTTTCACCCCGCCTCGCGACTACCGCGTTATGATTAGTGCGAGCGATAAGTCGAGATGTCTGGCGTATTCTCTCACGCCGGTTATCCGGGAACGATTAACCCTTTTCGACCCAGCGGCTCCAATTCAATTCGCATATTTTACGTCCTATCGGGATGCATAGTCGCACGATCGGAAAATAGCTAATATTTATGTTCCGAATCTATACGAATCCAAGATTGCATCATATTTTTATTGCTATTTTACGTTTACACTATATTTCATCAGGAAAGTAACAACTAGAAAGTAACGTGTTACTTGTAACGTCGTTACGATTATTTTTACTTTTTTTATTATAACGGTTTGGTAATGACCACTATTTTTCACGTCGATAACGACATGTCGCGGTTGGAAAAGTGACTTTTGAAAAATAACCCGTTACATTTTTTAATGATAACGAATTACTTTTCACAAATGACTTTTCCTATCTTGGCATTATTGTTACGTTATGGAAAATTTATTAAATCGTTATTATAAAAAGAATAACAGTAACAGCGTTACAAATAACGCGTTACTTCCTCTCCTGTATTTTGTAGTTTACGCGCAAACGAAATACGAGGAGCCAGTTTGACAGAACGTACAAACGCGACAAATACGATACGCACTTCATCCTCTTCTTTGTTTAGTGCAACTGGCTAATGAGTGAGAATAGCGAAGCGTCGGAACGTGGAAAAAGATAACAAGTCGATTTTACATGATGCATATGCACGTGGTGACACTTTCGACACCGGCGAGGATAAATTCATAAGCAACGAATGAATATTCCAGCTCAAAAGACTCGGGCGAATGTATCTTTGAAAAAAAAATAAATAAACAATTTTCACGTCGCATGAATATGTTGGCGACTGCGTTTCACCCGTGCGACGGCAGTCGTTTCGCTGTGATAGAAAAAAGAATTGTCACATGATACGCTACGATATCGATCAGGTGTTTCGTTCGAGAGCCCGTATAATTCGCGTTTCTGCAGTGGCGAACGGCGCGAGCGTAAAAAAAAAAAAAAATAGAAAGAAAAAGGGGAAAAAGATAACGGACAGAACGAGACGGAAAATAGGTTGAAATGCCGCCGTAAACATTCGTATAAATAAATGTAAATCTGTCCGGTGCGCGCGCGAAAGCGTTTCATGTATAAAGCGGACGAATAAATGTAAATCTCGCTTTTCGGAAAATGGCATACTCGAATAAAATCTCCGAGCGATATTTCGTTTCCTCCAATAAAACGGATGGAAGAAAAAGATCGGAGGAGTAATGACCGGACTTGACGATCGGTGCAGAATAGTTTTGCACACGTGGTAATTGACGGTTTTGCCGCACAGAGCCGAGCTGATTACGCTACGATGATAATTAACTGCGTTTATAAGCGAGTTATGGGCGCGCGTGCTGCGGCGTGGCTTCGTGCCTTCGCGGCGCGTTGATTAAAGCTTGAGTGACGCAACGCAAAAACGACTCCGACAACTTTTAACAAAATTCCTCTGGCCGGGTATGGGATCCCGGCTAAAGGAGAAAAAACATATTTCATCTTTTTTGAGGAGAGCGCGCAAACCATTTGCTAGGAGTGAAGAGGAATCCGTCACGTCGTGCGATACGCTAAACTCGTTATCGACGACGGTATATACCTCATATACACCCCGCGCGTCGACCATAGCTTTTACGGAATTCCACCTCGTGTTTAGAAATGTAGATGGGATAAGATGCTTAACTACGGAATATAGTTGCTCAATCCATTGGACTGAGGAAATTCTTGCGTGGAAATTCAAATGCCTGTCTCATGAAATGTAAAATAGAAGTACCAAGGAATTCGACTTAAAAAAAGATTCTTAACGGAATATTTCGGATCTGGCTGGAAAAACTTTAAATGCTCGTCTTCACTTTGAAGTCGCTTCTTATTTAGCAAAGGTAAAGTCGGAGGGAAGAGCTGCTCCACCTGAGTTTTTGAGCCATCCTTAATGTTTAACGTAGAAACCCTCGAGTAAGAGTCTGGTCAGTCGAAACAAATATGGCGACAATATTTTCCTTTGTATTGTAGAATATGGGAAGGCATTTATTAAGCACTTAAAGAACGTGACAGCCGTAAAGTATTACAAACTATTATTTGCATTATAGCAAAACATCTAGTCACCTTACAAAATATGCAAGAAAAAATTTGATCAATTTATATTTATAAGAAAAATGCCCAAATGTTGAATAACCAGTTGTAATGTTTCGCCGTGTTTATTTAGTTCAAGATTGTTCTTAGGGGAAACAATTAAAAGTGATCAGGCTCATACTTGAGAGTCTTTAGTTTAACATTGAATTTTTTGGTAAATAAGTAGGTTACTTAGTGAAAGCACCGCATTTGAAAGACATATCTCGACAATAGTAAGAATACGATTATAACAAAGAAATGTACATATGTGAACTATGCTTTTTACTCTAAACTAAATGGATATGCGATGGCACGAGACATGGGTGAGACCAACCGGCATGATTATTCGCGGTGGTTATTACACGTTGCTCTATTAATTTCTCCGGTTGTCTCCGCAGCAGACGATGACGTCTGAATCGGACACCGGTGTTCCGATTCCAACCGCATGTTGTCGCATACGTAATTTGCGCCTCGTGCACGCCGATGAGTCGCGTTGCTCTCTAGCTGCCAACAGCGGCCTCCCCGAACTGCATAAATAATTTCGAGACGCGGATGGTCTCTAACCTGTCGGTTCACGCGGCACTATACATTGATAGCATCACTTTGTGTCGATAAGTTTGTTGGAAGTTTTAAGAGGAACAAACGGGATAGAAGTAACGGAAGTTTAAGAGGTTGGAGAAATAAATATATAAGTTTACAGTTATTTCGATTGTCGAAAACTGTACATAGTTGACAAATTTGTGTTAAATTTAACACATTCCATATGTCTCAAAAGGTTCACCTAATTTTTGTTGTTCAATTTAACGACTAGATGAATACCTATGTTAGAAAGTAATACAAATATTATATTAAAAAATTGACGAATATATAATACTGATACAATTTATAAACAAATCATGGTAACCTATTTTTTTAAATAATTATATAACAATGAACAATAATAACATTTAATATTTATAATATGTTAAATTAACACGTGCATTTTATGCGTTTATCTTAAAATTGTTTTAAAGCAATAGATTATTTCCACACTGATTTGTTCATTTGTTCAATTTGTTTAAATTGTGTTATTTTAATACATTAAGAAATGTTGAATATCAATTTAACACACAATATTTGAATGAACACAACTACATTATGTAAAATTAACACTCAGATATGTCAAAAATTTAATATAAAAATTTTAGGACCGGTTAACATAAATAAAAGATATTTTTTATCGTGTAAGAATATAGTTCGTATATCTGTGAAAGAGAGAACTCAGAAAAATTTTTAGATAAGTACCCCGCATACAGATACACGATAATTGAAGCGAAATCAAATTGAACGAAGTAATGAGAAAAGAGAAAACGTGCATGGAAAATATTACAAAAAACACAACAGTGATTTATAGCAATAAGCCGAAAGGCTAATTGAAAATAATGAATATGTAGGTAATGCAGAGAAAGAGAGAAAGAGAAAGAGAGAGATAGAGTGAGGCTGACCTAGACAAAAATTTATTGTGTTCTGTGGAGAGTCCTTTAATGCAGATAAAAATATAGATATATAGTAATATATTATCTAAAATTAGCTGAAATAATAAGAGGAGAAATGTAGAATCAAGTATCCTACTATAGTTAGAAAAACTATACTAATTGTAAGAAGGCAAAAGTTAGAGCTTTCAATTTAGAAAATAAAAGGTACTAGGCATTTCTTCTTTGAAGACGCGGGTTTGCAAATTTTTGCAGATAATAAATCTCACAAATATCTTTCTAATAAAAATGATTGATAGATAATTCCCGTTTGGAATGTACCGATTTGCCGAGGATAACAATAGTATTCTTCCTAGTAAAATCATTGATTATCTTTTTTATTCAAATTAAAGAAGATAAACGACGAACAAGGAGACGAAGGAGAACGAGGAAAAGTCTATTTGTGGCCTAAAACCTCATTAATAACGGCCGGAACTCGTGATGCTGCGTAATACGGCTGAAATGAGAAATGAGTAACGGGGTCATGCGCGCGTGGAGAACGCGCGGAAGTTCCGCATTCGCAGGGATCGCATAATCCTTTCCTAATGACGCGACCGTTTTTAGCTTTAATACGCGCACCGACACGCGCGGCAGTGATACGGCGAATATCCGGCGAATATCCGGACGCGTTTTCCTGCGCGGCTCGCGTATTTCGTCGCGCGGATTAGCAGTCCGCGCTGAAACGTATGTAAAGTCGCGCGTTATGTATGGCGTACTTATACGCGAAAGGGGACAGACTCCACGTGCTCCAGATTTGCCTTGGACTGTCCGAGAGCAAATACCTTGCCTTCGTCCAACTACGCTCATCCGTTTAGACTTCGACATCGAGCAACTCGGCAATTAAGTCTCGCAAATTTCTGCTCCGCTCGAGAAGAGTGTTTGAAAGTATGTTATACTTCCCCATGTGTCCTCTTGAGAGGACTTTGTTAAACATTTTGTCGTTTATGTTGCACGAAAATAGTCTCGAAAGGCAAATATATCTCTTAGATTTAGTTTTCGACATCTGTCATGTTGATACATATATTGGTTATTCCTGAGCAATGTATATGTGGCTTAATGCGGACATACGGAGTGCATCAGTGCCGACACTGGTCCGACGAGACGAGGCGAGTTTTCGAAATAAATCCTTCCGTACGCGTAAATCATGCGAGCTCTTTTTTTTTTCTCTCGAAACGCCGTTAATATTCCCGGCATTTTCGTGCGACTGTCACGCCGGACGATCGATTTCGCTGGATTTTTAGACTTCTGTTGACCCGGATTGTTATCGCAAGAAAAATACTCTTATCAATCCGACGAATCGCGTTGCCGTGATCGTGCATGAATGATGAATCTCCAGATAAACGAGGCTGAACGCAATCCATCAGATCACCGGCAATCTTGATTGAATCTGCTTGATCCGATAGAAACTCGCTTTGTACCGCGCGCGAGGACTGAAACTACGTGAAGCGCGTAAAGATCGTGTTTAACCTTTCGCGAACCAGGTGAAAAAAATCAACATGGCGAACCATGTAGGGTATCTCGTACCTCATGGTATACTTCATCATAAGTATGCTAATTTAGTACGACAGGCAACTCCAGCTACATGAAACGGTAACTTGCGCGCAGTATTTTTTAAAAAGTTAGAAGTTTACATCTCTCTTGCGGGGATGTGTCACACCTTACCTAGTCCACCGAAGATTAACAATGTAATATCGATCGTTAGTCACAGTGGGCCACCTTGGCAAAGAGAGAAAGAAAAACATCACCAAAGATGATTTCGTTAAATTTGGAACATGCGAGAGTACACCTCAGCTTCACCCGATTGACATAGTACCTGATATATCAGGATCCGTCTGGGTCGATATCGAATTTTTCTTGCCGAGGAGAACCAGCTTTCTTTCCGTCCGAAACGACGCCGAGCGTCTTCGCCCATTTCGGGGATCAGCCATCCCGTTTAGGTTTTACGGCGTACTTGGGGCCACGGTGTGCTCGGACTCGTCCGGACGACGGCATGCTCAGGCGTTTCCATCTCGAATAGAAGTTTTTATGCCCCGGGAGCTTATTATCCGCGGAACAGCCGCGGGCGCTCGTATTTCCGGATATAATTTAGCCAGTCGAGCGTTTCAGCTGCGCGCGGCAGGCTTAATTTCGCACCTACGTGCGCGATCGCGGCCAACGAAAACGGAAATAACTTCACCCTCACGTTACGAGCGCGGAGAAAGGGAGAGAAAGAGAATGAACGAGCGCGCGTTGCTGCTCGTCGGCCACGGCGCGGTGAGCTCCACGGAAAATAATTCAACGCTCTTGTCGTAAAACCGGCATAAATTGGGTGCGGTGTGCACCAGACGGTATCGATTCCCCGAGGCGACTGTCGACAGCGTTCTACGCTAGACGTAGACTCGGGAAATTTGTCCACTGCACTCTCCAACAGTGATTCTTGAGTGGACGAAACTTGAATGGGTCTTGAATTAACGCGCGAATTTTATTCGAAAATTATTCTTGATGGTATAAGAGTTTAAGTGTATATCGCAGTATTTATTTGCTGCACCGAGTAAGACTTTTTTATTAGCTAAATTAATCAAAATTTTCTCGTTTATTTTTTGCAGACGTCACGACGAAGCTTCACCGTCATCGGCGTTCTCCATTTGCTCGTCTTGGTTGGCCTTTTCGCCCTCGGCACGGCCGAGGCGCGGACGTTCTGCCCTACCGGCTGTACCTGCGACGATGACACCTTAGTGGTTTCCTGTGTGGGCGCCAATCTGGACGTGATACCTATTGCGTTGAATCCCAGCATCCAGCGAATAGTGTTGAAGGAGAATCGCATCAAGATCGTGGACGCAGCAGCCTTCCAGTTCTACGGCGACCTGAAGAACGTCGATCTTTCCAGCAACCACCTGTTCACTATACCTAACGGCAGTTTTGACGCTCAACGACACCTTGTGGAGCTCCATCTGAAGCACAACAAGATCTCAGCGCTGACCGAGAAGACGTTCCAAGGTCTCAAATCCCTCACGGTATTAAATCTGCGGGATAACTACCTGGAGACGCTGAAGAACGGCCTGTTCGCTTACTTGTCGAAGCTCGAGGAGCTTGACTTGGGCCAGAATCGCATATCGAAAGTGGAACCAGGCGCGTTTCAGAAATTAGGCACCCTCCGGGTACTGTATCTCGACGATAATCAATTGCGAACTGTTCCATCGCCAGCCCTGGCACCATTGAATGCCCTCGCCGAGCTTCACATTGGTTGGAACGCTTTCTCCTCGTTGCCGGACGACGCGTTCAAGGGTCTCGAACAATTGGCGGTGCTAGACATCATGGGCGCCGGTCTGGACAACATCAGCGATGGAGCGTTTCGCGGCTTGAATGCCCTCCGTACCTTGAAACTTGGCGCTAACAAACTGCGTGAAGTACCGACGAAACAGTTGGCGATGTTGCCACGTCTCGAGGAGCTTACCTTAGGCCAGAACTTCTTCACGATCCTGCGGTCAGGAGCCTTCCAAGGTCTATCGACGTTGAAGAAGCTCGATGTATCCGGCGCCAAGCTACTTACTACCGTGGAGAAGGGAGCCTTCTCAGACAACGCTAATCTAGAGACTCTTGTATTGAACAGTAATAAACGGTTGGCTGTTATGGAGGAAGGTTCTCTGGCCGGCTTACCAAATCTGAGGCATCTAATGCTACGTGATAACGCCTTTATCACATTCTCGGAGTCGCTGGTCGCCTGGAACGAATTGCGTCGTTTGGATCTCAGTGAGAATCCATTAGTGTGTGACTGCAGTCAATTATGGCTGGCTGAGATACTCGTCCCGAGAAACTCAAGCCCAGTGATATGCGCCGAGCCGCCCGAATCCAAGAGCAAGCCCATCAAGGGTATGACCGCAGACGAGCTGGGTTGCGCCTTTTCGGATTCGCGCAAGCAGGTTCTGCTGGTGACGGTGTGCACCACAGGATTAGGCCTCTTCTTTGGTCTTATAATACTCTTGTACTACCGATATCGCAGACGCGTGCGAGACGCACTCAAAGACTACAAGTGGAAGAACCGTGCGATATCACGAAAAGAGCATGAGTACCAGAAGACCTTCTCTGATGACGAGTACATTGTCCGTTCGGCACACGCCCATCATCATCACCATCATCATCAAACACCGCCGTCTCAGCCGGTGCCCACGCATCACCATCATCATCACCTTCAGCAACTGCAACAGCAACAACAGCAACAGCAGCAGCACGCTCAGATAGCAGCCGGTATCAAGCCAATACCGGTGACGGAGCTGTAGCTAGAACTACGGGCGGCGAGCCCCGGGACCGGTGGAGTTTGGTTCCTGCCTCATAGCAGCACCACCCTCGCCGAGGGCTTCACCTACATCGACGGTGAGACGGCGCGCCAGATGCGCCGCCCGGGGACGCTGCCCGTCACGAATAACGCGTCCGGTCACCGCGGAGCAGGAGGAGGAGGGGGAGGAGGAGGAGGAGGAGGAAGTGGAGGTAGCGGAACGGGAGGAGGGGTCAGAGGAGTCGTAGACGATGGTACAGCATCGCTGAGCGCAGCGTCGATCGACGGAGTCACGTCTAACAGCGCGAGATCCCACTACTCCAGTCACTCTCTGCGCCGTACGCCGCATTCGCAACCGCAACTCTCTGCCAGAGAGCCGGACGATCGGATACGGACTCTGGAGTCCGGACTTCAAAACGGAGTCCCAGCCGGTGGCCGCCATCAGTCGTCACCGCCACCGCTACCCTCCAGGCATCAGCCCAACTGCGGCCAGTCCTCGTATCCCACTCTACCGATCAACGGCCACGCTGCTCATCACTACCATCATCACACAAGAGAGCGGGAGAAAGATAGGCCGTCCGCTCGCGAAAGAAATCGTGAGCGGGACGGCGGTCCGCCGCCACCTCCACCACCGCCACCGGTAACGTCGCACCGATCCGATAAGCACAGGGAGACCCAACTAGAGATGGAGTTGCGCGACAACCTGGACATGGGCGTGATCGGCACGTACCGAGCGTAGATGATAAATCGGACGCGTCACGTTGCAGATAGACAAACGGCAAACAGGATTTGTAGTCCAGAAAAGACGTGATCGTATGATTACCGTGGACTCCTCCGTTGTGTTTCACATAGTATGGAGAAATTGACAATTTGAAAAGATGAAGGAGACCAGCGGAGGACTAATCAGAAGAAAGTTCCTTTCGTCGCGCAATATAAAAAGAATGAAAACTAGTAAAACGGGAAGAAGACTGACCATGCTGACGAAGAAATCGAAGAATATCAAGAAGCGAGACCAAAAAAATTGCACTAAAGTGTGATCGTCATATCGCCACGATATATAATCTATTCAAGACTTCTATTCGTATACGATCGAAATATTAGTATCATCGTGGATCGGCCATCGTAGATCAATTTCACGATCAGTCGAAAACCAACGATCGGTGCTAGAAAGACATTTGTTAGTTGATACTTTTATTTAAATTTTCGAAGTGAAAAAATGAAACTGAGCTTTTAGATACAATATCTAATCGCCGACATACCGTTATTAGGAAAAAAACCTATATTGATCATTGGTTATGAGATTTTTGTAATATAGCTTGATTAATGTAAAGTCTAAATATTAGCATCTCTTCGCGGATTACATTTTCACATCTGAAATATTTTTCGAAATTTTCAATTTTTTTCCTAATTTTTTAAAATCAATTTTTCGGCCTGTAAATGACGCAACAAACAAGCAAATAACCAATAGGCTCCCCATCGTAATCAAAAGGTGCGAATAAGCTTTGCGTTAAGTATATCTGTAAAAGATGCCGCATCTTTTCCGGAACGAGATGTCATTCCGAAAATTATACACCTCGTCTGTAATCCTAAGCGATCCTTAATAAGCCCATCTTCCCGCGCGACTGCTCGAAGATTAATATCCTCTCTACGTCACCGTGGGGAGTCGTCTCAGAATCTCAAAGAAAAGAAGACCCAACGGACACGGAATGACTTTCGCCAGGATTTTTATCACGTCCGTCTTATCACTGATGACCACAAGATCAGCACTGCCGATGAGTGATGCCAAACGGAAATCCCCCGCGCGGATAACCCGTGGGAAAACAGGGTCGGTCCACGATCTCCTTCCCTCTCCTTTCCCAGAAATGACGGGCCATCCGGCCACGTGGAGCCTGTTGTGTTCCATACAATACATACATATACACGCGTAAAAATTCTATATGCGCGGTCGACTACTTGATCGTGCTGAAGACCGCCGAGCTCGATCGAAACTGAAGTTCGATAGCGCATCGGTCTACGCCGAGTCATTCTTGAAGCCGATCCGAGGACGAGAGCTTAACGAGTCCGTATGGCTCTGAGGATCCGAAGATCACGATTCGAAGAACAGATGCGACTCGTTAAGATCCATCGATCATCACTCGATCGTTTTATCCCAGGCGGACGCGCAATTGAGAATTCGTGTCGCGCGAGATGAGACATGTATCATATGCGAGGAGATTGACGTACTATAAGCAACGTAGGACGCAACTATATAAATATATACATATACAGATATATATATAAATAAAAAGTATATATATATATACATAAATTATATATATATTCTAAACTGTCGAATTATTTTCTAAATAAAAACACCAATGTACAGAGGCACGACGGAGACGGTATAGTTGAGCTAGTGTCAACGCGTCCTCGACTATCTTTAACTATAAGAAATTCTAGATCGTCGTGGAGTTTCCGGGTACCTGCCTACTAAAATTGAAAAGGGAGAAAAATAAAGGAAGAAAGAGAGCCGATTGGTAAGCGGGTATCCGCGTGCGATTTGATCCCTCGATCGTTGAGGAATTGCGGGGATGGAGAAACTATCAAAACGTTATCTGATATTGCGACGCGAATTAGCGATGTAAGGACGATCGTTTCTTTTTTTCCTCTGGTCGATATGTAAGTTAAGGGTAAGATCGCGTTAAGGATTTAACCTTAAGAAGGTTTACGCTGTTATTAGGGAACCGCGCAGGTTTCTAAAACGCGGGTATCGTCCGTTTCCCTCGTTTCAACGGATGAGTGTCTTTCAGATCGTGAGGTCACGTCGATCTCTAACTGGATACCAGGGAATTCTCGCGGTAATGTCGTCCACTGTTAGATATCAAATGAGCAATGGTAACCCAATCTTTTGAGTTAAATAAAATTTTGTTATTTTTAACTTTTATGTACGTCAAAATTAATTCATTCCCGTGGTTAATTTTAAAATAAACATCGTCCACATATTAATTATAATAAATTATAATAAATAAATAAATTATAATAATTATAATAATACAATAAACGTCCGTATGTGTGCAGTTAGTAAATAATAAACTAAATTTGAGTCAAATTTATTACATTTTCTTGAGAGAAATTGTTTAACTTTATTATTTTGATTTATGAAATATTAAGTAGGAACAATGGCGCCTTACAAAAATTATTAAAAATAACTCAAATTGGGTATAATTTGACATTATGAATTTAACAGTGCAAATTCGTGTTTATTCTTAAAGATTGATCTAAAACGCGATATTCTAGAAGCTAAAGTCTTCTTCACTATCGATGCTTTCGTTACCAAAGCGTCTGTTTCTCTGTCTTTCTCTCTCTCTCTCTCTCTCTCTCTCTCTCTCTCTCTCTCTCTGTCTCTCTTTCTCCCGAATAGTAAATAATTAATAGATAATTAACCGGTCATAATTATTAATTATTAATCTATTAAATTTATCATATATATAATAAATTAAACTCATCAACAATAATTATTTTTACAATTTTCCGAATTTCGATGATGTTCCTCGTAGAATGCGTCTGCCAATCGCGAGACAATGCATCCCATGAGGAGAAACCGAGAACAGAGACACGATTCGTTTTGCCGACGTCAGGGTTTGAATCCTCGAGAGAAAGGTTACATCTCCCCCCCGCGCTCTCCCACCGCGGTACAGTGAGCCAAATTCCTCTGGTCCGCACGCCGCCGAAATACTGCCATTTAATCGTCCCTGAATCGTGATACCGATTATACCCGCCACGTGGGTAATTTTCCGGTCACTTTTACTTTCGATATTACACGAGGGAAGGGCAATTCCCGCGGCGGCGGTAGCGGCACATCGGAAATCCCGCGGCTCTGATAAATCGCGGCTGCATTAAAATGCACGGGGCGCGGCCGAGTTTAAGTTAGTTCGCCGACCGGCGTAATGGCCGCGGTGGAGAGTACGAGAAAGCGAGGAGAGGAGGGTAGGAGAGAAAGAACGAAGAATGAGCGAGAGAGAGAGAGAGAGAGAGAAACGAAACGTGTACGGCGAAGATGTACTTTACGGAACGAGATTATTTTTCCGCCCGAGTGTACCCAGTGGAATTCCACGGTCACCCGGCCTGAGAAAGGTGACTGCACCTTGAATCGACTCCGGCGGCAGCGGCGGCGGCGGCGCGATGCCGACGCTCGCTCGCTCGAATCGCTCGCTCGCTGCTGGGCGTGGAGAGAGAGTAGCGAAATTTCAGCTCCGCGCGGTAGAATCTACAACGGGTTTAGGATTAGGCTTGGAGGCGTTTAATTTCGCGATACAGCGGAAATCAGACGGAAATTGAGCACCGGGTAGTATTTGCAGAAGACGCATGTTGATTTGCACTCACGGGGGAGCTATCGCGCGTAATGTCGCGATTACATCCGGCGCAGCAATTGCTTCTTTCGGACAATCTTCAATCTCGGTAATAATGCGGGGGGGGGGGGGGGGTTGATTCGTTCTCGGCGAACTTAATTCACGAAATTATACGTTAAACGCGGAATAATGTGTGCTAAAAAGTTGAAGGAATAAATCTCGCCGAATAAAACACCGGACGCGCGGTAGCGATAGCGGGCCCGTGATTTATCGGGGGTAAATTACGGATGCATCGAATGGCGAAGAAAGAGACACGGGCGGGAGTGAAAGTTACTATCGATAATGGAGTAACCCCCCCGTCGTTCGGCGCCGCCGCCGAAGGAAAATATATTGCGGCTCCATTTTTAGGTATAACCGCGTAGAATTCTCTCTCTCTACCGTTGGATACATCTGCACATGTCTCAAGGACACTCATCCTCGCTCGTAAAACCCTTTCCACCCCGTTGACGCCGATTTGACATCGGGAATTTTATTATTTGATACGCGACGCGAATTTGTCGAATAAAAGCAGGATTTACGGCGTACGGCTGCATTTCGAGATAGAATTAAATGTGTACATTGTCACTTATCACAATTAATAGATTGGATTGCGAAGGGAGAGCGAAATATATCTTTGTAACGAGTTTCGGCTGCCGAGGTTCGAGATTCGCGAGCAAACTTTTCAGGCAATCGCTGGAAACTGTGAGATTTTTAATTTTCCCAATATCGATAATCGAACTATATGTCGATGATTTTTCCGAATAGTTCGATGGTTTTGTAAGCATTCTATGCTGCAAAAAAATGGCAAAAAAGCGGTTGAGCGGCTAAAACTATATATATATATATATATATTCACAATATAACTCTGACGTTCATGAAATATCGTTTTCGAGCGAACAGCTCTCAGAAATAAGTTCGATGCCAAATGAAACCGCGTAATCTACGCGGTTTCGATAGCCCGATAGCATGAAAGCATCATCGATTCTGAAAAAGATTTAGACTATTATTTTCGCTCAACTTTTGACTGCCATGAAGAAGAGCCAAACATACGATACGATTTTTATATTTTATACCGAAACAATTTTCAATATTTTATATCGAAAGGTACGTCTCAACGTACCATAAAATCGGTATTAAAGATTACTTCAAAACTCACAACGTTCGCGCTACGTTCGTTTTGCAGAATAGGTTTTGCGGAACAAAAGATGACGCAAAAAATAAGTAATCTCTTATTCTAACATAAATATAACCTTTCTTGAAAATACGATTACGTTTATACACACTCGGAAATATTGTTATATTTGTACGTATGAAAGATTGCAATATTGCTACATTATATCGTGCATTTGAGGATACGTGTAATGCACGTTTGGTGATGCGAACGTGCTAAAGACGAGCGGGGCAGTATTTCCGGCGCTTCAACGTCGAGACATCGACAGAGAGAACTAGCGTAGGGACGTATCTAATTTCGCAAGTTTCAGAGAACCAACCGAAATATCCGGCGGAAACTTTGCAAATTTTCGCTCGGCGTCTTTATCTTCGTCGAACTTTGCAAATCGAAGAGCTTCGCGCGACATGCGCGACCTGCGCAGTCTCGTGCGCTCTCCCGATAATCTCATTCTCTTCTGGAATGCTTATTTCGCCTTGCTCATTTCACACGAAGGACCTTTTTATATTCTTATTTATTATGATAAGACACAATCTCAACGTCGAGGCACGATGAGAATTTTGCGCGCATCTTTCGCGAGATGACTCTTTTGTTTTTCCCGTGTCGTTATTTTAATGAAAAAAAATTCGTGCTCTCATTTTTTTAATTTCGCAACGGACATAAAAAAGAATTCATCGTAAACATATGCAGATATGTTGCAATATGAACTAAAGATGTGCGAACTGTACGAATCGAATTGAATCAAAATTCGGTATCAAGATTCGTATTGGCTCCCAATTTGTAATTGCAGTTTTATTTTTAATTTTTTACCTGTATTGTAGCCTTATTGTCAAATTGTAAATAAATGTGTATATTTTATTAATTTGGTATTAAATATTTAATTAAATATAAATATGTATATTTAAAAAATGACTTAATATCGTTGCTGTTTTTCTTACACAGAAACGTTATTTATCTTTACATTTTAATTTAATTTTAATTTTAATTTAATTTAGTTTATTGCAAAGCTATATGAAAAAGACTACATGTTAACAGAATAATAGACATAAAATATGATACAACAGACTATAGTTAACATAAACATAAATACAATAGACAATAGTAGCTTGCAAATGGTTAGACATCGGCAAAATTACTGTTACAAAGCCTACCAGTAACAAAACCAGAATAAGACAATGCAATAAGAGGTAAACCAATAGCTGAAATCATACACTCACACACATACACCCGCAAACCAATTACATCAGTCTCGTTTAAATACTGTGAGTGACGCGAAATATATATATATATATTATATGTATTAAAATTTAACCTAACAATAATTATATTGTTAATTGAAAATTATGTTCCAAGAATTTGATTCGATTCAACGTCAAAAATCTTGATTCGCACATCTCTAATATAAGCATCTCACGAACATCAAATGTCGGTATGATGATGGGAGAGAATTCGGAAAATGATTGAAAAAAATATGTACTTTATAGAAATTCTCATTAAAGTGACGAAACCGTCTATTTTCATGTATTTATATTTTCATATATTTTATATGTAAGTTACGATGCGTTTTCCATTTAATTCCTGCCAAATTCGTATTGCGATATCATCGAGAATCGTTAACAGCGTGGACAGTGTGCAAACGGCGCCTAAGTTAGAATCATTGCATATATTTTCTCACCCGTACAATCGGTCTGGGGCTTTCCTCGTGATTTGCGATCCTGGTTAACTCTAACTGTACCGAGGTAACCCATCGGATAAATCTTAAGTAGCGTGTTTGTAATTAAAATGCATTGTAAATGTGTCGGGGTTCAAGTATCATAGGTAGTTCCGAACGGAAGAAAACGTGAGAGAGAGAGAGAGAGAGAGAGAAAGCGAGAGAGAGAGAAAGCGAGAGAGAGAGAGTATTAAAAAGGCTGTCGCACGCGATAGAAGCGGGACGGCGAAAAAGTGTATATTTTACGATATGACCGTCATACTAAAAATTATTACTGTAACGTTATCGTATCGCTAGTCAGTCGACGCGTTTCGAAAAGAGAAGGAAAGAGGAAAAAGGGAAGGAGCGAAAAGGGTGGGAAGCGAGGAGCGTTCGAACTATCGAGTAAAATTAATTGAGATATTAAATTATTGTACAAAATTGAGCGCCGGTAGTTCGTAAGGCCTATTATATCATTTTTCCATTTCGTATCGATTGCGTATGACACGCGCTTGTAAAATGATACGTACGAGCGAGATGTACGAGGAAACGTTTTAGAAGGAATATAAGCTCAATGTTAAGTACGAAGAGAGGCGTCCGTTTACACTCTCCGTAAAAATATCGAGTAGAAATATTGAAACTTGCCAATAAAAATACGAATAAAAATATAAAAATCTCGCATCAATCAAAGATGCGGACGCAGGACCAGTTATACGTTCCATCTTTCGGTATCTAACATTCCTTACGAAAACATTGCGTAATGTGTCTATTCTATCTATTTATAATGTCACGTATGTTCCATTTCTCACGTACGTCTCGCTCGTATATTTCATTGTAACTCTACCCCCTAAATCGGCGCGACGTCAAAAGGCGCGCGCGCTACCTCTCTCGTCTCATATCTCGTCATAACACACGACTCATCCGAGTTCCTTCTGCCGTTCGAGAGATAAGCTCGAGTTCTGCCATTCGACCCGCGAGCTCGCGACGCCCGTTATCGGGCGACGACAGGGTGTCGATTGACGAATTCCGCGTACTTAACGGCGCGCAATGTAATCTCTCGCCGGAGGTGTCGATGTGCAAGCACTGGCTGGCGCTTATCGACGTCTCTCGATAAACTTGGTATCAATGCGCGTTCTGTGCCATTGTGATCGCGATTCCCGGATATAAGTATGCACGTGAACAGCTAAGGACAGCAGGGAACTGTACGCCATGAAAAGGCAAACATAACGGGTCGATTCTCTGTAACGCGACCTTTATTTATCTATAGAGAAATCGAGATTCTCTTCGTGATCTTTTATTTTTTTACGTATAGATGTAACGGCGATCTCTTGCGAATCTTACGGACGATGAACTGGTTTCGAATTTGCATCAGTCCTGTCTCACGTGTGTTCTATTTTGGAAGAATGTATAAAAAATTAGGATGGCGCGTTATAGTTCTTTTTCCTGCTAAATATTCAATTCGATCCAGGAAAGTAATTTCGCCCACAATGGTTTCGCGAATGTTTAAACGAATTTCCCTTCGTTAATAATATCCCATGTATCGAATTTAAACGACCTAATCTTACATTGTGATATATTATATGTATGTAGTACTTGATTCGCCCTTGAGTCAAGCTTGAGTGGAACTGTGAGTTTTCATCGGGATGAATCAGACGATATGCACATTCCATGAGAGATCGTATATCATATTAGGGTGATATTTCGCGCTTCTCCAGGATGGCGGAACTTAAAGCTTCTTCTATCGATCGATATCTTTAGACAATTATGTAATTCTTCAATCTCGTCTCCACGCACTTTATAGATTCGGAAGACGATCATAGAGGATCAAGATCGGTTCCGAGTCGAAATTTGATCAGCGGACGAGTCGGGACACATACACAAACACACGTATGCTCACATACACACACACACATACACACACAAACAAATGCACACAACGTACGCACACACTACACTGTACATTCGTGTAAAGCATAGCGAAGCCTTATTGAGAAAGCAATATTCATCCTTAAACCGCTTAAAGTATTTTCAAGCTGCTAATCTATCGAGCGATTTCTTCCTACGCTAGATAAAAAGGAAGAAGAGGAGACGCCTCCTTCGAGACGAACGGGAAGGCCTCGATGATCGCGGATCGGTTCCGCGATCGGCGACGGTCCAAACTCGCGCGAGAGGACTGGAAGCTGCGACCCACGGGGTAATGCGCGCGTTCGCGGATTTATCGCAAAAATGTTCCTTTCAATTCCCGATTGCTATAAAATAGAGCAACTTTGGTCCCCGAATTTTGATAATGCCGAGATATCACGCACGTCGAAATCAGAACATAAGACGTCTTAAAAACGTCTTAAAGATGTCTCGTTTCCTGCGACTTTGAACATGCGCTGTCCAAATCTAGGCATTTTGTTTTATTTGGGCCAAAGTTATCTCATTTTACAGTACAGTTATTGCGGACAACAATGCGCTGAGGTTGAAAAGCTCTCCTTGATTTTTCCGCGCATTTTTTGAAATTATTATATTGTCTCGCGAAAAAAACGAAACGAATTGTAGCGGAAATAAAAGACAAAGAGCACGCGTACAACTTTCTGAACCGTATACGGCGTGTTAGAATTGGATTGGAAGGACAAGTTTAATTACCGGGGCGTACTCTTCCGCGTTCGCGTAAACACGTGCGGAATTTCGTTGGCGCGTAAAAAGCGTTTCGAGACTGAAAAAGTTCGGGCCGTGCGTTCACTTGAACCTAAGGCACACACACTGAAATACATCTCCCCGCGAAAAATGAGGAAACAAAAAGGAACCGCGAGCCAAGTGAAAACTAAATTAAACTCTTACATAAGTCACCGGCGAGGTGAATGTGGTACCTGTAGAAATATCCGCGCGGGAAATGCTCGAGAGAAATTTCTCTTTTTTTTTTTACGCGATAGTCGCGATCGGAATTCGCGAGAGTTTTTCCGCGATAAGCCTGAACACGCGCTCTCTATCTGTCTCTCTTTCCTGCCCTGAGAGTGATCCGCGTGCAAACGCGATCCGCCGTAACGTTTATTAATCGATAATCGCTCTCCCGCGTCCGAGAGCCGGCACTTCTGGCCGCAAACGGGTGTGCGACAGGACTCTTTTTTTTTTTTTTTTACATTATTAAACGGCTGCGTCGCGTTCCGGAGAGGCAGCGAGACCAGCGTAATCTCCGGCTCGATGGAGAACGGTTATCACTTCGCACGCGCCATATATCGATCACACATCAGCCGTCTCGCGGATTAACCGCGACGGTCGTCGACGTCGTTACACCGTGGGTACAAATGGTACAGCTTCCCCGCGACTCCGCCCCCCCCCCGTCCCCGCTGTAAATACACCCCCGAGTTGTTCCCCGACGGTGGTAGACGGCCCGCATTCTCGCTGCGCTTTGCCGAGCGCGAAAGTCGCGGAAAGTGCACGCGAGGATTTTTTTCGAATAAAAGGGATTCCAAATTTAATTCGTTCGCGATCGAAACGATTCGTATCCGGCTCAGTTCTCGTCAAAATTTCATGGTGAATGAGCCGAATTTCATTTCTCGCACGTATCATGTGATAGACGCTAATCGCTAAACGATGGCTTAGTCCGTCGTTTTTTGTTTTATTGCAATTATAAAGTTAGTTAATATAAACTGTATTATATGTTTTTTTTTGCTTAAACTGTAAATTGTAAGATTTATTCAAAGGATATTATATTTAGACACCAACATTCGTTTTGGCCAAATATGGCCTTCTTTATGTGTATTTTTTCATCTATAAAATAAATAAATAGAGAAGTAAATAGAGAGAAGTAAACAAATATCTATAAATAAATAGAGGAAAAAGTTTCCTGTTTATTATTTATTTTTCTTACCCACTTTACATTGACTAGATGAAAAATGTACAAAACGGAGAATCGAGTCGGATCTGATTTCACCTTCTCGGATTTTAAAAATTCACCGTACACTGTTAGAGGGTTAAGAACGCGGCCGAGAATTCAGCAGACAGAAATGATTCGATATAAATATAATTTATTTTAATTTCAAATTGACATGCGCCGTGAGAATGCGGGGCGACACGCACACGCACACACACAACACGCGTTTATCGAAATTCGCATTCGTCGCCTATACTCGATTTTCTCTTTACTTAACGAGGATCCTTTATTAAGATGTGTATCATAGAGGCGAGTATGGCGCGGACGTGTCCCATTGATCTCGCGGCCTTCTTTTCGTCCGCTTTCCCGTGGAAGAGCCGATCCGATCGCGATCGGTCTGTGTAAATATTATTCGTCGCATTTGTGCGAGCACGAGGGAAAAGAAGGCGAGCGGGAAAGGCGCGTGGCGCTCGTGTTTTTCGGCATGGAAAGGACAAGCGAACGTACTCCGACTCGTCGAACCGAGCGGAAAGAGGGCTGTTCTCTTTCGAGGAAAAGAGGGAGTACCCCTCCGGGCCATAACATAGGTCATTAATAACATAATAATAATAGTAATAATAATATTAATAGGGATATTCCAGCGTTATTTTGTACATAAACAACTTTATCAACGGATATTAAGAGAAGTCATCAATAAATCTATATATAAAAAAAAAGAGAGAGATGCTGGGGTCTCTTATTCTATTTCCTCCATCTATCCCTCTTTTAATCCTAAAATTTTCAAAACCGTTCATAAACGTAATTATGTTAATCGCAGAATTTAATTGCTGAATTCTGAATATTTCAAATGATTTATTTTGCGCCGCTTATAAACCTGCGGTTTCGGACGCATCACGCAAACGTTGTTCACTGATAAGCAGGACCAAATATTTGTTGCCAGGATTGCCAGAGTCAATGTTCACATCTGTGTTTGGCGGTGCATTTAACGCTAGCTATGGCTACCTATATAATTCTGAGTTTCATATATCTAATATGGTAATCGTATTCAAACGTAAACACGAAGGGACTCAGACAGTTACATCTGGCATAACGCAGTTGCATTTGCGTAATACAAAAGATGATGGTGGATGGTAAACATACAATGCGAATCGGGCAGTCAGATTTTACGCTGAATGCGCGTTCAATGTATAGATCAGCACTTTACAAAGGAATCAAATTTCTGTTCCTCGTCATACGTGGTCTGAACTCAAGAACAAGGACGCGCCGTAAAATCCATTTGACGTGATTTGCGAACGAATACGTTACATTTTCCGCGTAAATAAATCCATGTGCGATGTCGTAAATGAGAAGTGGAGCGTCGCTCCATATTCCGTATAATTTTATTACGATGGAAAATCGTCGGGTTCCGGTAACGTCGAGTAAAGCTGTGTATGTACACGGCAATAATTTGCGTGGAAAAAGCATCATCCGATATAACTTTAAACATTGACTTTTATTAAAAGGATCCAATAACAACATAAATCCACACATATAACCCTAATTATATACAAAAGTTATAATTCTTAAATAATTATTATTTTGTAATTTAACACTTTGGGTAAACATACGCTTTGGTTTTAACATACGCGCGTATAAATAAAATTTTAAATACAAAAACATGTGATATACATATATCAATATAGATGTACACATACCCATATGTGTGATATTATGCATAACATACACAATACAAAAAATCGTATGTAGCCTTGGAATGTAAAAAATAATCGCATATAATTTCGAGAAACATATTGGAAATTAAATTAATTTCACTGTTAGATTTTTTAAGCATAAAAAAAATCATATTTTAAACGATGTGCTTAAAACGGTATAAATAATATTAAATAATATAAATTAAACAAATCATGTTCACGCTAGTTTTTCCCCTTGTTCTCCTTTTCTGTGATTAATAGAAAAATAACGTTACAAATTACATTTATTGGATTTGGTCAACGTTCTAGTACATTTGAGACTCTTCAGTCTCAAACAGCAATTATGACGCAAGTTACACACCATTTCGCGCAAACACATTACATCACAATTGTAATTGCATAATCACGATTCTAATAGTTCTTTTAGGGGTGACGCTTTCTAATTTTTTTTTGCCATCGCGATGCCCAGGCCTAGAATACCTGCAACACCGATAATAACACCTCCCGCGACAGCCATACCCATAAGGCCCTCTGCAAAAAAAAAGAAACAAACGGGATTCAATGCCAATTCCAGTCACGAAAATATTGATTAAGCTTCTTAGGTGAAGCAAGTTTAACATGTTAGTTGATGCGGTTAGTATAGCGAATCATTAAAAGGAGAACAATATGACATATGTATATACGATAGCATGATGTGGTATTAAATGGGTTTTTCATCTCGTCCGTATAAATTTTTATTACTTATTATACAGAATATACAGATGTGAAATACTAGAGACAGATGCATTGCAAAAAATACAAGCAATGATTATTAACAAAATAACCAAATCTATGCTAAAGCCTTTAATTTGTATATTGAGATATAAAATTAAATATCTACTATCAGAAAAAATTAGGAAAGTTAACAATCATAAAATTAAAAAAGATGAAAATCTTTAGAGAAGATTATGGAAGAGAGGTTATATACAATTACAAGATTGTGCTGCAAAAACATGCAGAAGATTAGCTATTTTTGCCAAAGTTTTGGATTAGTAAAGGACACAAAATCGTTAAGTGGAATCTATATAAAATTTAGCAATCCAAGAGAACAGAAAGATTAGCAGAAGCAACCAGAAATAGTACGATTGCGTAAGGAAATCACAGAAATCTCTCAGCGATATTGCTCCTAGATAAATTATAAGCTTTATTCTCTTAAGTCGATAAAAAATTATAAAAGGAAAACCTTTTTCCATCTTCTTCCTTATTAACGATTCCAAATGTTGCACTTGTACATTCGCAGGTTCAATCTGAAGGAATGCTCTGACGTACGAGAGTGCCTTGGAGTATTCCTGGAAGGATACATTAACGATCAATGATCGAGATCGCTTTGTAACAAAGTGCTTGATATATTAATTCATGATTTATATATTTTTACCTTTATTCTAGCATTTCCAATGGCCAAATAGTACAAGCAATCACGCCTCTCCGTATCGTGATTGTTATAAAGGTCCTCCAACAGCAATATTCCTTTCCTAATGTCTGCTGAATATTTGCTCCTCACAAGGCACCAGGCGTATTCGAATTGTGCTTTTTGCGTGACATACGACGAATGCAATTGCTCATGGTACACAGTTTCGAATTTCTAAAATGGAATCACGACAGTTGTCACAAAGTGATGCAACATTTGTGTACTTCGGATTACATTTCCCGATCGATGAGTCATCCCGACATCGTCTCGATCCGCAAGTGACGCAAATGTCAAATTAATTACGATCCGTTCGTGGAATAAAAAGAGTACGTGTACCTACGTTTTTTTAGAGAGAACGTTATGCACGTCATCGAGTATCCTCTTCGCTGATAAAATTATTAAAGTTCCGTAAAAATATATATTAAAATTCTACGCAAAGCGAATCGCCTGAATGCTTAAAAAAAATGACAGGAACAAAATTTATCGCGCAAATATACATAAATATAAATAGATTCGACGTAACCTAACCTAACTTTTCAAACGTACGTCGTTGTTGTTAGCTTATTCGAGGCGAGAGCAGGGACGGACAAGCGTGAGAAACGATGTCGGAATGAGAAGCGATATCGGCAATGTGAGAATTATTCTTCGGGCATATTTACCTTCAAATCCTCGGAAGAGACGACTTCGTTCAAAACGTCCTCCATTTCTTTTCCAGACTGACGCACGTAAGCGGCGCGCACTTTGCCCAACTTTGTCACATACACACGGACACACACACCGAGACGAGACGGTTGCGCTATGTTACGCGTGTAAAATTCCACCGCGATTCCCGATTCATGAAACGCGATTGCAGCAGATTCCAGGTGCGGGACTGCGAGATGACTTGACGCATTGCAAGAGGCGAGATACGCGAAATCTACTAGCTCGCCTCGCAGATGGCGCGATTTATGAATCTTACTGAAAAGAACGAAAATCTGCGGCATACAAAAAAATATCATTTTTTTGCCAAAAAAAAAATGATTACTCAATTCACTTTCTTTTTGTTAAGTAATAGTTACCTTTAACACAAAGTATTTTCCTGATAATAATCTTAAACTTTTATTATAAATTTTAGAAAACTCATTAATGTAAATAATAAAATAAATAAAAAAGTAATGGTTTAAATGAATAAAAATCAATCATAAAACAAAAGGCTACAAATCAATTAAAATATATTAAGGCTAATCCACTATAAAAACAAAATGTATTTTAACAAATGTTCGACCCCCACCCCCCCCCCCCGTACATGAAGTCATTAACGATCAATGTTACACAACAGACGATTAAAAATAATACAAAAATTTTGAAATCGGAAAATTGAAAAATCACGCCAAAATAGAAAGTCCGTTTTCACTCCATTATTGGTCTTTTAAATATTAACGACCATACGATTTGCGACAACTCAATTTTACTTTGCAAAATAGTTTAATTATAAGTTTCATGTGTTTTGATTTTTCACGATGCGAGGATCGTGTGACTGCCTGAGTATTGATGTATTATACCCGTCACTAGATCTGTTATTATTCACGATTTCACGGTTTAAAAGCAGGATAATCATAACTCTGGGCATCATCGTTGTATTGCAATAGTGCATTTAAATTAAGGACTGTTGATGCTATTTTACGAGAAGATTAAAATGAGTGTCAAAATTGTAAGAGCTTTTTGACACTGCTTGAAAATTATATCATTAACTCGTAAATGGCACCTGGGTGCGAATTCGCATCAGTAAAATTTTCAACTTGTGAGTATTTAATAAAATTGGTTTTGCTTAACACGCAATTTTAAATAAATAGCACTTTATATTTTTTGAAAATTCAATATAACCAATCGATTGATTGGTTAAAAAATTTTACATTGAAAAACATACGTTTTACTTTAATTCTGTTTTTAACTTTCAAAAGATAAAAACATTAAAAGTATCTGGTGCGAATTCGCACCCATCAGGTGTTCTCTTTACGGATATTCAAAAGGAACATGTTCTTTGCTGGTTAATGCTCCTTAAATTGGAATGGAAATGAGTTTTTTACATCGAGATGATTTTTCAACTTTCCATTTTGCGACTTAAACAATTCTATATTATTTTTAATCACCGATTGTTTGTAACATTGATAATGATCTCATTCACCTCATGCATAGGTCGAAACGTTTGTTAAAATACAATTTTGTTTTGGTCAATTTATATTAATGTATTTTAATTTTGATCCTTGTTTTATAATTGATTTTACTCATTTAAATGTGTACTCAAAACAAAAATTAATTTTCTTTTGAAGAGTATTTTATAAAATTCATCGAAACATTTTTATATAATAAGTAAATCAAATTTGTTTTAATTTAATAATCTTAATTTAATTATTAAACTTACCAGGAGATTCTCAGATTTGGTGCTTGTGATGAACATATGATAGATTTGCGGACAAATTAATTTTTTAAATACTTGGAACAAGTGATTATTATTTGTACTACAGTATATACTTTTCCATGTATAGCGTTTCACGCAAATTGCGTATTTCACAAATTCTTTCAATTTCGAAAAAGCGCTTTGACTAGCAAGTAAAATTACGAAAAACATTATAAAAACAAAAAATTTTAATGGGTCCAAAGACCCATATGTCCCTTTAATGTTATAAAAAATAAAATGTTCTTATTACAGTTAATTATATTTATTTATAATATAATCATATTTCAAAAGATAATTCTGAATCGGCACCTCTTATATTTATATCTCACTTCAATATATTTTCATATTGAAATTAAATGTGTTATACGATTTGAATATTCCTTTAAAAAAATGGAAATATTTTAAGAAAATATTCGTTCCAATGCTAGTATTTTTAAATATATTAAAGATATTTTTAAATATGTCGTTTTCTTAAATAGAGAATGGACATAATAATTTCACTAAAATATTTTTTTAGATAATGATAAATTAAAATAAAATTCAATTATTTTCAAAATGTGACGCTTGCAAACTTGAATGTCTTTTTTTACATTGCATTATAGTATGACTAAAACGGAGAAAGTTTAACCGAATGAATATATAGCTTATATGGTGGTTAATTTAATTACGATGCCAACGTGTGATTCGCTTTGTGTCTTTGACAGCGTACGATACGATTATGAATGTTAATGAGCGCAATATCAATATTAACGCGGGTTTAAATATATACCTATTAAGCCGCAACGTTCGGACTATTAAATACACAAATAGGGAAATTCATAAATTTATGAGGCTTTTAACGTAATAAAATTTATTCACGTAGAAACGACGGTACAATAGTTCAGGTACTGACGGGTATACAACGCAATATTCTACTAACTACACATTGGAGAACATTCGGTTGAGTTGCTTGGCCAACGAATACAGCGGTAGGCCCGTTATAGTGTAATAATCACCATCTATTCTTTCGATCAGGCAACCCCCTATACCCTGAAGACCATAGCCTCCTGCTTTATCCCTGAAATAACATCTTGCTTGAATGCAAAGACTAATTGTAACAATTGCAATGCAATATTAAATATTTAGAGTGTTTACTGAAATCTTGTGAAAGAATTTCCTGAGAATGCCTGGATTTTCAAGATATTTAGAGAATATTAACGCGACGGCCGAATTCTGGGATCATGCGATTTATAAAATATGCATATAATTTACGAAACACATTACTATATACTACTACATCAATATCGCATGCACATCTACACATAAATTTTTACGCAATTTTTTTTAGATCAAAGCTTCTAGGTTCATTTCTAGTGCAGTGATTGTTCTTTCGTGTAATCCAGGTGAAGATTATTTTATCAGTCGAACGCAATAATTTTTATACAATTTTTATATGTATTTATTTCTACAGACATTTTTGAAATTCTTTCTCTAGAATTAAATTAGATATTAATTAAAGTAGACATTAAAATAGATATCACAAGATATCTGTCTGAATTCTATATCCAAAATCGAAAATTGAAAAAGAATTGAAAAATTACAATCTCGTTACCGACTTCTGGCGTTGACCTGTGACAGCATATGCTTTATATGTATATTACATAAAAGTTTTAAACGTACAAAATATAAAACTTTTATATAAACCATATGCTATCAACGACAGAAGTCAATAATAAAATTGGAAATTTTCAGTTCTTTTTCGTTTTTCATAAAGAATCCGAATTGTGTTAATGTCTATTTTAATGTTTAATTTAATTCTGGAAAAGGATTTCCAATCTGTAAAAATAATACATACAAAAATTGGATATAAAAATTATTGCATTTGATTGATAAAACAGATGACGCTAGCATTTTCTTAAAGTTCCAGGTAAGATTAAAGAATTTTTAATTAATTGTTTGCAACTTTGAAATAAATTTAGAAAGTAAACAAATTGTATATTGTAATTTAGTAAAAGACTGGGATTCCACAAGACTATATTTATACAATTGAAGTTACGAAATCTATAAGATAAGAATACACTCAGAAAAATATTATTCTATTAAGAAAAATGATTACTCAATTTACTTTTTTTCTTTTAAGTAACGGTTATCTTTAATAAAGAATATGTTCTTGATAGTAATCATAAGATATATTGATGACATATTTTAGAAGAATTCATTAATACTCAAAGCAAGGATTTATTTTTTTTTAAGACTATAAAATTGATTAAAGAAACGACTTTATATAATAGGCATCCCGAATTTGTATTAATTTAATAATCTTGATTAAAGTATTACACTTGCTAAGATTCAGAATATATTTTGAATAAACTTAATACTTGTGATGAACTTGTAACAGATTTGCGAATATATGAATTTTTGAAATAAATAATTATTACTTACGTACAGTAATGTCTTAAGATGTTAACATGGCCCTTCATTGGTTTATGACATCTTAAGACGATTTTAAATATAAGAATCGACTCTAATGAATTTGGCTAGAGAGCCATATTTATATCTTAAGACATTATTTAAAACAATTTTATAATAAGAACAAATTATGAATATTGGCCTATGAGTGTGAGCTATTTTCTTCTACTGTGTATTATCTTTTACTGTCACCCTCACTTTTATATAAGAATTTACAAGAAGGCACATGGAAATGTACGTAAATGTATGCTTACTTAATGCTGATTATTTTTTTAAATTGTCCAGCAAATTGTTTTATCAAACAAATTGAAGAAATAATGAAACAATGTTTTAATAAAGATACGGAATTTAAATTTAAAATTCCCAAAATTTCTCTGAATGCTGATAAAATTCTATGACTATTCTTGACTTTCAAAGGTAAAAGAGAAATCCCCTGAAAATTTCAAGTTTTCCAGATTTTTGTAGTAAACACTCTGAATATTGCAATGCAGTATGGCAATGCATAAGCTACACTCACATAGGATCACCAGTTTTAATGTACTCTCTGATTTGTTTCTCCGATACATCTCCGAACTTTACTTTGGCAGACTCATAAAACTGGAGTTCGGTCTTTGGTGTTTTCAGACACACACCAGTGTAGACAACGTGTTGCTTATTCGCTAAGCTAAGAAAGATGCGTTGCATACTACGTATTACATTCAGATGAGTAATCCAGGGTAGGAGTTATTACCTGGACAACATCTGAAATGCTTCCACTTCGTTTCGAGGCTTTCCATAAATGACGTCGCCCATTGTCACCATGGTATCTGCTCCTATTATCAGAGACGGTGGCACCGGATCCCTTTTTAGACGTTCATACACTTCGAGTACTTTGTACTTGGCTATGTCTTGAACGTATTCCCCATGTCCCTTATACTTGCACCTGTCGAGCTTCTCATCGTAGAGGGACGGCATCACTTCTACGTTTATGCGCTGATGAACATTATTCACGTTAATACGATTAACAGCCTACCCGAACGATTATCGCACAATCATCCAGGTCCATCGTTTACATCTACAGAGCGCTTAAAAAAAAAAAGATTCTCTGCACGATTGTTTACCAATTGTCTCAATATGTCTTGCCGCCTCGGGGAACCGCTGGCCAAGATCGTCCTACCGCTTGCTAAGACTTGGGCAGTCGATTCCAACATCCTTCGCGACGTGCAACACAAAAATTCAGTGTTTATTGTTAATGACACCTGCTACAACGCAAAAAAACTCGCGAAACACACGTGGTGAGCAGAACGCGCGAACGTAAACACATTAACGGTACGGCCGGCGCCTGTCGGTAAACACGAACTGTTGCGAGCCGCTTTACATCTCGATGATGCCGCAGAGGACGCTGCAGTCAAAGGGAAAAGCGCACTTGCTCTTCAATAGGGGTTACTTTTTTTACTTTACTATACAGAATATCCTAAAATTTGCATATCAAAATATTACGATAATAAAATTTTCGAAAAATTAAGAAAAAGTGTTACACGTACATTTTTATTTTAGTAGTTTTTGAGATATAAAGATTTAAATATAATTACAATTTTATGTTTAGACAGCCACCCTGTCCATGAATCGCGCGTGCGGTATACTGAGAGAAAGGTTTATATATTTGTGGTATAGGTTTGTATATTTTATATTTAAAAATTTATATATTTGTGTGTGTGTGTGTGAGAAATATATTTATTTCACTGGAATAAAAATTTATTTAAATATTTAAAATACGGCGAAATAAAAATTTATTTCTAGCAATTTTTATTTTTTTACAATCAATAAGATATGTTTCACAGAAATGTATATTTCATCACAATCAAATTTTTTCATAACTAATAAATATCGGGAAAAAGTATCATAAGTAACATTTGCTTCGCAATACTTCAACATTTTTTTTTAACGCAATATCAATGAACGTCCACTTCAACGTTTAAACGCGTAGTCTGTATATCTAAACATAGTTCATAGTTGGCTATATTTGTATTCTTATTAATTCACAAACTATTGCTTAAAATAGAAATTTATAAATAACTTTTTTACTCATTTCTTTAAAAACTTCCTTACTGTAGTATTTTTATTCGCGAATTTCGGAAAGTCCTATACATATCGCTGCGTAAAGTATTTTAGTGGTCGGGGGGAATTTCGATATTAATTTTAATACACCTACTAGGTTTGTCAGTTCAAAGTTGAGGTACGTACAAATAACACAATATATATTCGAGTGTAATAAATTCCTGGAATATTTAAGTAATTATAATATACTTAAATATTGAAAGTTGAATTTGTTTATTAAAAGTATGCGTAGTATCTTTTTAAACATTCAATACCATCGTTCCAAAACTGTTGGAATTATATTATCGGAATTAATTTTGTATCAATTAATTTTATATCATGTTATTTAAAATTAATATTAATTTTATATTATATAATATCGAAATTTTAATTGCATTTTAAAACCATATTAATTATAAACAAAATAAATTTAAATAATAAATAAGATGTGTTTTAGATTGACAGAATTATTTCTCATCTCGTTTCAATGAATTAAAGTTTTAATATTCATTTTTTAACGCTCCATCTGCAATCTTTTTTGTTTAGCCAAACTCACACAGCACAAAGTCAATCGGGACATATAAGACATTTTGAAAACATCTTTATTACGTCTTTTACAGAGAATGTTTTTAAAATTTCTTTTAGACGTCTCTCTTTAGGCGTTTTAAGTCTCGTTTATTTTTTAATATGCAGATTATATTGTCTGCAAAATTTTTTTATTGTTCTATATTTTCAAAAAAAAATGAAAAATTTAGGGTTACTTCTCAACATCTCTATTACATTACCTAATAATTTCTAATTTAAATGTTATTTAATAAAAATTGAAATTCGAGAAAAAATAAGGAAGAAATTTCTGAATGAATTTTGCTTATACTGTAAAAGATTTAGATTGTAGGTGGAAGGTTAATAATCTTAAGTAGGAAAAGAAAGGAAGTGGCATCAAACATAAACATAAACACTTATAAATAATATCTATTTAAAGTGTTCATAAATAGAGCAATGTAACTCTAATTTGCTACTATTATTTATTCCATCGTTATCATTCACGTCCATCTTCCTTTCTTTATTCCTTTCTCCAAGACAAGATCAAAAACATTACTTCACTCGATTAGTATCTGAAAATTCGCATAAAAGATTGTTACGTCGATTGTTCGCAGATTGTATAGATACATATACGTAATATAATATATATGCACGCACATCGCATATCTAAATTATATATATATAGATTACAGATGTACATACATATAGTATATAATATAATATATGTAATATTCTTGTACTTAATTCGAAAGATAAACATGTGGTGTAATCTGGTGCACGTTTGAAAATATATCGGCGTTAGAAGGAGAACTCTTCTCCAGGCGCAACTCAAGCCAGACTCTAATACATCGTAATCGGTAAATTACGTAAATGCCGCATGCCATGAACGAACCTAAAGGTCAGTCAGTCCGAGGCCTTACATAATCGCAAGGCGAAAGGTTGACCCATCTTTGCGCCGCGCAGCCTTCCAGTTGAACAAAGATTTAGCGGCATTCTTTTTTTCGCATGTCACTCGCGGTCGTATCCTACCTTTAATCGATTAGTGATCTAATTGCTCGTAAGTATGAAAAGAAAACGTTGCAAGAGGTACTGCAACTTTGTTTTAGTAGATGTATAATCTTTTGAGATGAATAAATGTGAATAGCTATATGTGACATTTTAATTTTTAGCAGATTAATTTGCGATAACGTTTGTGAAATATGATACGGAGTTATTTAACAATCATTTATTCTCTCGTTGAGAGATAAATATATAGATAAATATAGATAGATATTATAGATGGATGGATGGAGGTGTTTATTAATATTCTAGGTCAAGCTTTCTAAAAACATAAAAAATGACAAATGAAAAAGAAAGTAAAAAATCGATAACAAAGAATACAAAATAAGACAACATGAAACAAAAATGAAAACAGTAAAAATGAAGAATTATGAAAATAATCGAAAAGGAATAACAGAGGAGAGAGAGAAGGGGGAGGGAGAAGGGGGGAGAGAGAGGGAGAGAGGGAGAGAGAGAGAGAGAGAGAGAATTTTGTTATAATTTTGCTGAAATAGCATTGCATCGAGTATCGACAGATTTGTTTAATTACATTTGTTTTCCGAAATTCGGTTTACACACCGTTCTGCTAGAATAAATATCCAACGATTATGTATTCGCAATTATTCGTTCGGTTGAAAATCAACAAACGTACACGTCCGTCTGCGGTAAACAATTCTTGTAAACAAGTAATCGCTTTAATTTAATATAATGCGAATACAAGCAAGTAATAACGGCAGGGTCAAGTTTACTAATGAGTGCACGTGGCGAGCGGCCTGTCGATGTTATTTATGAGATAATTGCTGCTTAGAGCCGAGCGAGGATGAAATATCACTTCGTTATCCCTTCGATCGGCGGGACTTCAGCTTGATCTGCAATAATTGACAATCGCGTTTATATAACCGGCATATCTAAAATCTCGGAAATGATGATCGACGCACGATGATGATTATCGCGTGATTATTTGTAAGTGCGATTATTTGTAGCTCGGTGTAATTATTAATTTTTTTAAGCTGACGCGGCGTATTGTCATATGTAAATGAAGTATAATTATAATTAGCTGATAAAAGAATAAAAATGTTTTAAAATTATAATGGCCAGGGACTTGAAGGATGGGAAAAACAATGTAAACGAAATCACGCGATGTTTACAATCTTCTTCTATAAATATTGAATAATTATTATGAAAATATTGTTTTGTGCAAAACCCTGTTAGATTCCGCCTCTTTACATTCTTGTCTCGAAGGATTAGAAAGGAGCACGCATTAGGATTATTACTTCGATAAATAACTTGCGATAAATAACGTATATCTTTTCTACGCTGTTAATGGAAATGTAAACTAAAAAAAAAATAAAATTATATATATATATCAAATTATTATATCCTCAACACGTTTATCTATGTATTTGTAAAGTAGTGCTTCGTTAATGATGGTTGTTCACTAAGCAATCAACTTTTCCAGGTAAATCCTTGTTCCTGGACATTAAACGCTTAATTAATTAAAGTTTCGGATAAAAATTCGGTCGATGGGGAATATAATAAGCGAGAGGGGCAGTGAATCAAATCGCAGGTGTTAGAAAGGAGAAACACAAAATACATAATTCACTTGCATGCAAAGTGCATCAGATATTAATGCCGAAGCTATAAGCTGTAAACAGGATATCACAAACCAGTTATTAAAAGCACCTTACGCGGTTGTACCTCTTCTCGCTTTTCGATCAAGTCGCCTCGGCGTGGATAAAGCGAGGGCTGGCATGTTTATTTATACATATGTATCTCGGCCGACATTCATGAAATATCCGATCCGGTTCAACCCTCGCGTGGCAGGTGTACGCGATGTACACCGAATATCACCGAGGATTACGTCATTGGGGTAACTCACACGAAGGACGTTTAACGAATGTCCAAGAGCGGTCAAATAAATCGAATAATCTGGGACGAAGTAGTTTATGAGAACTCGGCGGAACATGTACCAGTTTCTTAAACGCAAATTTCTCTCTCGATTTACCGTATAATCTTAGCGATCTATCTTATGAGAAGTTTTTATCCTAATAATTTAAAATGCAAGCAACATGAAGCGTGAATCAACATCTTTAATTAACTTCATATATCAGATGTTTGAAGAAATGCAGCCTTGGCCATAAGTAAATAAGTAAATAAATAAAGCAATCCCCCACAAATTGACGTAAACGTGCTACTGTTTGAACGAAAAAATAAATTAAAAACAGTTTTGTTAAAAAACAATATTTATTTTTTAAATAATTTCAATATTTTATTAGCTCTCTAAGAGAGAATTAACAATTTTTCAATAAAACTGCTTTTTAATTTCTTTTTCTTTAAAATAGAACGTTTACGTCAATTTCTCCTTTAGCTTTTATTACCGTTTTTTTTCCAAGAAAATATAATAAATCGAGGGTGCAACTTTATACTTATAGTCAAGGCCGTATGTTGATTAAAAAATGTTCTAATTTTAATCGACCGATTTAAAATTCATTCTATGAAATAATCTCAAAGTTTTGTCGCAGAATATGACATACGCTTTTCAACGTTCTTCAGAAAATTTTAAACAACATCCAGCTAGCATATGATAAATTATCATATGAATTGGTGCATAAATAACTTGTGGGAGGATTCACACGTATGGCTGAGATACGTGCCTGTCTAAGCAGTAAAATTAACGAGTTGGCCAACAGGTAAAATTACTAGCGCAGACTTCCACTTTTACGCGTCGGATGAGAAGTGGCTTTTGCGTCGTAAAAAGTTTTCAGCGATCAAAACCGATGTGAATGGTAATTGCAAGGATTATATTACACCGTGCTTGTCGAGAGTTGCGCAACATCTTATATTAGGCGCTTCTCGAGGTGGCAGGAGTGGCGACGGTCGTGAACCGGCCAGCCGTCGACGTCACTTCGGTCGCGACTATTTCTGTACTATTATATACGTGTTAAAATAATTACGAAGGCATGCACGCGAGAAAGGTGAAAGAAAAGAGACATGAAGAGAAAATCTTGATCGTTGGCCCTATCGAGCGCGACATGGCTTAATTCAACGACAAATGTTGCAACGTACACGTTGTCGTGTACATTTTTTGTGTAAATTCACCAGCTGAAATTTATTCGACTCGCTCTGCTGTGAAAATCCGTTAAACTGTCATAAGTGTCCGCGCGAGCTGCAGCGAGCACGGTAATCGCGCCGGGGCTGACGTTATTAAATGCGATTGCGCAAGAAGCCGCGCGCGAGAAGCCGCTCCAAAGGACGCGCGCATTATGACACCGCGGCATGTAACGCGGCCTCTATGGTGCCCCGGCTACGTCACGCCTGCGAAGTGCCTGCGGTTTTGTATTACATGTAATACGCCTGCACACGATTATCAGGAGCGTACCTCGATCGGAACCCTCATCCCGGTTTACTTTCCTATAGTTGATCCTTTCTGCGATGTCGCGCCTCCGATAATGGGACATTGCTTCGATCTGTCACAATAGATTAGCGGATTTGTCAGAAAATTCTGTCTCTCCAAGAGAAGAAAATTATGTCCATTTTTACCAACGTAGATTAACTCTAACATCTTGGTTTAATTATTTTTTTATTTTCTTCTAAAAGATGATTTTGCTAAATTATGTAACAATTTAACTTGATACAGATCTGAAAATAATTTTGTTGGACTATAGAAATAATTATGTGGGGCGCTCAAGCAATGCTGCAAAAAATTTTGATATTTTAACAATCAGTTTGAGCACTCTACATAATTATTTTGATGTTCCAACAAAATTATTTATAGATACTTCAGCAAATCACTCATTCTTTCTATGTAGTTTTAAAAATTTGGGAACGATAAATTACAAATTATAAATTTTTAGATACTTCGGCAAATTTATTCTTTCTATGTAATTTTAGAAATTAGAATAGGTAAATCAAACGGTAAACAGAAATTTAAATCAATCTACATTGGTAAAATACATTGAGCTATGAATATATTTTTCGTAGGCAGAAATTAAACGCATTTACCTGCGTATATAATAATTAAACCAGTCGCTTTTTTAACGTAAAAATGGATGACTGAAATTGTACATTTAGGCTTTCACGATGATTATGAGGATAATTTTTTTATTATTTTTTATATAATAATACATTGCCATATTGTAAAATTTATTTTTATTATAATAACAATTAAACGTCTAGATAACGGAAACATCCGCATTACGATGTCATTGCTGTAAGATGAGGCTGTATGTCCGTGCAATTATTAATAACGCAATCCGGTATCGACATCTTTTCATCGTTGAAGAAGGAAGCAGGCATACATTCGCGACATACATCTCCTAGACACCTTTATTTAATTAATTCAATTGTCATTACTGTTTTATCACCTGGCATTGCCTGGACAGTAATTTAAAAAGACGGACTTCCTGCATTCCAGCACGAATGTCTTGCCTGCCGCGTACGTGGAAAAACGTCTTTACCTCGAATTCTTTTTATTCACTCGTAGCAGGTGTTTCCTTGTCATGGAAAAATTAACTGACATGATATTACGTAGTGCATATTACTATTTGTAGCCTATAGCGAAATACCGAAGATATCCGTTTATAACATCCTAGTTAAGGTGAGCTCCATTGCAAATCAATGGGGAAATCTACAACTTTGAGATGAAACAAAGGCGTATATCCTTGGTAATAATTCTTACAAAATTCTTTACTTCTTCCGTGGTAATAATTCATATTGCCAACGAGTGAAGAATCTTGTCAGCATTGGCATTTATATAATATAAAAAAAAGTAATTTCTCTCAGAGAGAGAGAGAGAGAGAGAGAGAGAGAGAGAGAGAGAGAGAGAAGAAAAAAGAGCTACCGCCAACACGTACCACGTGCTTGTCCGTGTATCAAATATTGACGCGGCGCTCGACGGGCTTAAAGTTAAGAGCACTCCGTATAACGATCGGATTGCCAGAGTATAGCATATCCTCGTGCGCTCGTTCCTTCATTTGTGCGTTTCGGTTTTCCGAGAGTCAAACCGCAACTCGAGATTGAGGCTGCCACTTCATTAGCTCGATTCTATGACATGCGTGTACGTACACGCGTGTACATACCCACACGACACATATCCCTTGTAAGTAGGTACACGCGCGACTTACGTGATCATCTCGTCTCCTCAGCTGACTCCTCTCGATTCGCGGCATGGCGATTTGTTCGCGTGTGCGCGTGCAGTCACAACCGAGTAATTCCACGGGGGACGACGAGGCTACCACCCATCGGAATGCAAATTGTGACTTTAAACGTTGCGCCGATAGTAGAGTCGGCCTGAAATGTTTCAACGGTCGCGCCACAGCTACACGTTTTTTCACGTTGGATTATGCATCTCGTCTCCTACGAGGCGCATCTCATCTCCTACGAGGAACGCCTTTCATTTTCCCTCCATCGACATTCTTGCCAAAGTTCCTCCAACAGATAATGCGATCTCGCATTATCCGTTGGATTTTTGTATCGCTGACACTGATACCGCGATTAACATAATCTGCGTGTGAACATGCATGTATTATTAGCGTTTTGAATTTTAGTTGGGATCAGTTATTAAATCGGTTATTAAATAATTTTTATTACGCGAAGGTTTCCCTAAATAAACTCAGGAAAAATAAAAAATAATTTAATTTTTACAAATTTTTATGAAACATGAGAATATGTAAAAAAAAAAGTAGAAAATATACAATAAATATTTTATGCATTTATATTTTTGAAAGGATGAAATATTTATAAAAAGTTTAAATGTTTTACAAATGTATATTTACAAATCGAGGAAAGCGTTATTAATTTTTAATAGATTTTTCCGGTTCTTTATTATACATTATCCGTGTTCTGAATTAATTTTCGTCACTTTTACAAGTATATAAAAATTATTAATTAATTCTTATATACTTCAATATCATTGAAAAATATTTGTAAAGTTGCGTATTTAAAAAATTGTGTATAAATGTAATAACTTATTTGGTATAATTACTTGATTATAAAAAAATTACTTGATGTTCCTATAATAGTACTTCAAAGAAAAGGAATGCGCAGGACAAGAATGACCTAATCGTGTGTACTTAGAGTTATCCAATTATGGCCGGTTTCGTAGTCGGTTCTTATTTCAAGACCGTCTTACGTAATGTCTTAAAACGCTAATGCAGCCCTCTGATTAGTTTATGACGTCTTAAGATTGTACTTAAGACAGTCTCAAATATATAAGGATCGATTATGAATACTGGCCTATATCAGTACTATAACGGTTTTAATTCATTTTATTAGTTATCTCCAACTGTATATAAACAAATCGTAAAACACAAAAAATATATATTTTTGTAAGCATATATAAAGCACATATAAAGAAATAGGATAAATAAATGGGTTATTCAGTAAACAAAATCTCTGATTTTGAAATACAAAAATGATTCATCCGATGTTGTTACAAAAAAGATTACTTATTAATTCACGATGCATCTTAGGTTTCTGTCTGCTAACATTATATACATGTACGTACATTATATACAAAACGTGACTTGTGCGAATATCCATTTTGGAGAACCTGCACAATGCACGGTTGAGCTTTACTCGTATTCGCGAGTTTATTAAATAGTAAGGATCATTCTCGCGCATACCTTTCCTTTGGGAGATCTCGATTTATTTCTCGTTTTTCTTACCAGCATCCCCGACGGAACAGGAATGCTCGACGATTTAAACAGTCGGGTGCAATCTTAATTAGAATTTTTCAGCGGGATTTATGTCTCAATCGTCCGCATTCCCAGCGCGCCTTCGCGATTGAAATGTGTCGGCGAGATGAAACCGATTGAGACCAGAGGATAACTATTTCAATCGTTTGCTCATCGCCATTGGCACCGAATGAAGATTCGATGAAACATCATTCACTGATAGCGATAGGGTATTGATCTTCTAATCTTGTTACTCTGAAAAGGCTATGTCACACACAATTTTTCTTGGTCAACGTAGATATAAAGGAAAGATCTATTAATCTTCCAATTTTGAAAGCTCCATTCACTCTTCTTCTGTTGTGAACCACTCGGTTTCGCCCATGACATTCTATCCTCCACGTGGACAAGATCGTCGATGTTGATACAAGCAGGTCTGATAAGAACGAGGCGGGACAATCGCCACGCGCGCAACTTGAAGAACAAATCCTTTCAAGCCTTAAAGGCAGATCCTGTCTCAGCGCGCTCGGACAAATCGCCTTCCGAGAGAGATCACGCGCGGTATCCTCGCGATGCCGCGTCACACGAATGACACGACGTAAATGTCGGTGTATGGCCGTGGAGGCTCGCGAGAAAGGTACGTTCGACATGAAGATTAATAAAAGGGATTGCGTCGCACCGTCTCGCTCGGGCTTCTCGAGGGTTACCTCCGTTCGAAGGGCGAGGTGAACGATCTTATCGTTAAGCAGTCAACTATATTATTATATTCATAATGTCAAATTATATTCATTGATTTTTTTAATTTGAGTTATTTTTAATCATTTCTATAGGTCGTCATTGCTCCTACTTGGTATGTTGTGTTACGGATACGTTTACTCCATGCATTTAGGCTGCGCCCTAGTCCAAACTTAATTTTTAATTATTTAGATTAACTGCTTATAGTAAACATTTGGTAGGTGACCTAATTTGGCTTTAGGTCAGGTCTCGGTTTTTGGTGATTTGACTTAAAATAGGCCACCTATTCGGTAAACGCGTATTACTTGATTTAAAAGCTTGCTAATTTTTTTTACTATATAAGAAAACTAATTTTCTCGCTGTGATAAAGGCACAATAGCTAAAGACATAATATGAAACGGTGCTGAGTCCATAAAAATACTTTAAGTTGCTTATGAATTTAGGGTTGCCAGGTGCCCGGGCTTTCCGGAAAAAAGGAATTCGTCGACTGATCCCGTATCGAATAATTGAAGTTTCCTGTTCTGGAAATATGTAATTTTAACAAAAGCTCAGAATTCATCTCATATTTTTAGGCCACTTCTCGTGATTGCAACCGTCGAGATACTTATATTAAAGATTTATATGTCTACAACATTGTGTTGTGCTTTGTGCGTTCTGGCATCACTGGTATATTGTCATTATTTTTTTTAAACTAAAGTAATTTTTATATTTTTGAAGATAAAAAGGCGAATCAAAATAGGATATGCAGTTCTCTTTTTTTTACTAAATAATCAGAAAAAACTTTCAAAATGCATCCTAATTCTCGAATCGTCTTTCTATCTTAAAAAAAAGTTATTTTAGTTTAAAGCATTAGCACAAAAAAAAATGATCACAGTACATCATAGTATATATGAAACATTGATACGAGATTTAAATACTTTAATAATTTATTGATCAATTATCGTCTTAGACATGTCCTAGAAATGTTGATATTAGACCTGACAACCCTACTCACGGTGTAAACAGTTGATGGCTAGATTTTCCTTGGGTGACGGTGTAGGTCACGTTGCGCATATGTCTCCTGATGCAAATGCAGCCTATAATTAATTTAATTAAAACAATTTAGCTCAAGAAGTGTTATTAAATTTGACTCAATTTAACTCAATATTTAATTTAGTTCATTATTTACTTACAACAGAACCTCTCGAAGTGTTAAATTATAAATAGAAATGGATTAATTTACATTTTGAGAGACACACATAAAAGTTAAAAGTAACAAAATGTTATTTAATTCAAGGGATACCATTGCTCCTTTGACTTCTAGTAATGTAGACGCCGTGCAAAAAAAGTAAAACGCCGTTCCGTATACACGTTAATTATTCATGCGAGATTACGAAAAATGATAAGAACACGTAGTATACCAAGGCTGGTACGGCGGAGGCGTTCATTCTGGGCCTCGTGGCACTGAATGAGTGGAAATTACGCAAAGCGCGCGCGGTATTGCTAGGGTACTTGCTTTGATACGCTGCACAATATCTGCGGGCGTGTCGGTTGTTTCGACGTTATCCGCTTGTTGCGTGTACCCGCGAAACCGATGGTTCGATGCCACTCGACACATGACTGATAAGCCAGCTGTAGCAGCTCTCCGAGGGAACGTAGTAACCTCCGTGTTGCAGCAACGAAATTGGCGATCCCTGCGGTTCTTAAAATTTGAAGAGAGTTAGTCCCGTGTGTTTTTTCCGTGACTGTTAGATAAGTGAAACTCCAGCGTAATCTAATTTTAATAAGCGTGGAAATAAAACCAGGTATATTTCCCAATAGTATAAGAAACTTCTGCTCAATTACGTTCTCGCGCAAGCAACAGTTTTAAATTTAAACTTTGTTTCTCTCTCTTTGTCTCCTTATGACTTTCTGCTCCAGTCGTTACAACGCTATCAGGAAAAAGAACTGGACCAATTCGAATAAAGAATTAAATAGCGCGCGAGAAGTTCACGACGATCAATGAGTCGCTCATTCTTGGTCCTTCGCGTCGTTATGAAAATGTCAAAAGCGACAGCGGACAAAATCCCGCAAATTCTCAGGTGAAAGGGGCGCGGCTATTGTATAAGTAACGTAAAGATGTCTAATTATACGAACAATAAAAGTCGGGCAGATTGCACATTCGGGAATCGAATAGCCACCCCTCGCTCGCGATCGCGAGATTGCGGCTTCTCGAGACGCAGCTGGAAAGATCATAAGGAATGCGTCGCGTAACGATCAACGTAATTCGTTTCAAGGACCGTGCACACAGGTACGGTAAAAACGAATTGCAACTAATAAAACCGCTGGCAGTTCGCGAAAATTGTAAATCACGAAACTCTTTTTGGAGCGTCGACGGCAAATGTCAGGGTTGAACGGACGGTTTTGAAGTCAACTGTCTTCATGTCAAAACTGAGAGACAGATTTATTGATTCTTTATAAAAAAATAAACATAAGAAAAGCATAATAAAATAAATATTATATTTAATACATAAAATATAAAAAAACATTTAAAAAATTTGAAATATAGAAATATAAAAAAACATTTTTTATTTTAGAAACGATGCAATATTTGATACTTTTTTCATGTACTTGGCGTATACTTTTTCTTTTTCAAAAAGTTTTTTAGAGTAAAAGGATGCGAGAAAGTTTCATATCGTGAATATAATTTATTGCAAGCTTTTTGTATTTATTGCATAATATATATATATATATATCGTAACTTTAATAATGTTTAATAAATGAGTTAACTAAATTACCTTGTTCAGAAAATTTTTACAATTTTTAACAGGAAGAAAAAGTTTTTATATTTCATATAAAAAATTTTTTATATATCTTGAAGTGTGTTATATTTGTAATAATAATTATTGAAATTGTTTTTTAATTCAGAACAAACAAGCAATAACGATATTACGATTTTATCGCAAAACAAAACGATCGTGGTTAATTTCAGCGAATTGTTATGCGAACAGTTAGCAATTCTTTGCGATTTGTCGTTTTTTCTAATTCTGCTTCTTTTAATAATTCACTCACGTATTTACGATCTAGTGATAATTGTAAAAGTCGAAAGTAGCCGATAGCGATCGCAAAGGTCAACGCGTGGTTCAACATTGGATGAGTTTACATTACATTAAGAAAGAAACGGGAAACATTTTATACGTAAACGGCCGCATCCGTACAACGGAGCTGTGAAGATTCCGATTTCCAAGAATATATTGACACGCGCGCGTTGAAGCGCGACATGCAGTACTGCGTAATAATCTTTCGATTTCTGCCATTCCTGAAAACGGCAAGCTGTTATTGCCGTACTCTCTTTCAACACAATAATGATGTCATAAATTCAACCTCAAAACTCAATCGTCGACCATACGAAAACTTCATTTATATGTATGTGTACATACATCAGAGAAAGAATCACTACCTGAAAGTGTTTGTTATTAATTTTGTAGTAGACGCACGAGGAAGGTATAATTTACAACAATAATAGAAACAGAAAAATGTTATATGTGATGTTTGTATTTATATTATATTTCTATTACTGTTGCAAATTGTGTATTTAACAAACAATTTTGATAACAATCACTGTAACGTATTGTAGGTGTTTATATATCTCGTCTATTTTATTTGTAGGGAATCTGTTAATTAAATTTTACCTAAATTTGCTTCTTCCAAATTTAAACATTATATCTTTATATAAGCAACTTATAAGTAATAACCTGATAAGTAATAACTACATATAAAGTCTTAAGTAATTTATGTAAGTAATAACTTATATATATGTAAAATCTCTGTATAAGAAATTACAACTTATATATATTTTACATATATAAGTTATTATTTCATAAATTATTTAATACTTTATGACAATTATCTTCTCACTCAATTAATATCAGCCTTATTCTTTCTCTAATACTTTATATACAAGAATTTCTTATAAATATTATATATATATATAAGGATATAATGTTTGAATTTGTAAGAAAAAAAAACTAAAGTTTAATTAACAAATAAATAGAATAAAATAGATGGAGTATATACATATAAATACGTACAATACGTTACGGTGATTGTTATCAAAATCGTTTGTAAATACATGTGTGTATACATAAAGACAACAATACATAAAGAAACAGGTAAACACAAAATATATACGCGAAGAAATATACGTGCCGACCGTGTTAGGATTATCATTTGTAGGTGGAATTCAACAAGCGGCTTATCAGCGACTAGACACGCGCGCATAAAGTATGCGCTTCCCGCGTGCATGTATTATCCTGACGTGCTATCGCGCTACGTGTCGTGGCGTTATGAATGGCGCGAGGAAATCGCTTCCACGACGCGACGCTACGCCGATGTAGCCGTAATCGACCTAGACATTGCCGTCCCTACGCGTATCTCAGGCGCAATGCGCTTTGCTCCACTTCGCGGAATCGCGATTGTACAATCGCACGCGCAAGTTCAACACTATTTCCGCGGAAGAGATATCGATTTACGATGAGACTATGTTTCTAATAACTGAGATTTTTTATGCATAAAGTGTCAGTCTGGTCGTCTGATATTTTTTTTACAAAAAAAATTAGATTACGTTTCCCTATTATGTCTACGCATAAAATTATTTCAAATAATTATGATGTAAAGCGCCTTAAAAAGTCCCAACTGCGATGTTTCGGATATAATACACTTACGATATGGTTTACGTTTCTATATTGTTTCTACAGAATAATGTATTTTTCAAATTAATGTAATTTAACTTATGGTGAAAAATTCAAGTTCACGATTGTAATTATTTTACGTTTCGCCTTCTTCCTGTCTCTCTCTCTTTTTGGAGAATATAGGCCGGATGTCCGATCATCAAAAACCATACCGGTATCGATCTAAACCGTTCACGTGCGCGCGACATGCGGAGGGGGCGGGAGGTGGGGATCAACAAGCTTAGAGGAGAAGAGGGAGCGGATGAAGAGGAAGATGGAAAAAAACGTACGGAGTCTCCACTCTTGATTCATCCCATCAAGCATTTTTCCGAAGATGCACTGGTCAGAAGAAGAAGTGTATTGTGAAGAGAGGGCAGGGATGACCCCTTTCACTGCACCACGTTGGCACCGTCGCGTATATAAAGAGCCGAAGCGTCTGACGAAGAAGCACAAGTATTACCACCAACCCATCTGCATCTCAGGCAAAGCTCCTCTTCATCGTCTCGGTGCCTGTGTGACAGAGAGATTATGTATACTATTAAGGTAGGTACGCGCATATTACTCGCCGAGTGCCGCGAGTTGGGTCCAATATCGTTGTCGCGAGCGGGCCCTTCCTTCGCGAGAATACGTAGGGAGTGCAAATGAGAGAAACGGGAGAGAAAGGCAGAGAGAAAGAGAGAGAGAGAGAGAGAGAGAGAGAGAGAGAACATGAGGGAACTTTTGCCTCGAAAATTTCGACTCATCTATCTTACGCGAAAACGCGTCCGCGAGGCGACGTTAGGTAACGACGAATGTCAGGTCCCTCGGGTGAGAAGAGACGTCCTGCAGTCATGAGATTAGTTTAAGTCGCGACGTGTGTGTGTCGGACCAGACTAGACTAGACGACTTCGAACTCACGCGCGATTTGTTGACGGCGATATGGGATGACATTTTGGCGTGACGACCAAGGGTTGCGCAATTTTCATTGCACATCTTTCACTTTATGTATCTCATATAATTAACGACGCTCCGACAAGATATCGTTTTACAATCGGGTTAAGTCTGGTCGCGATAAACTATCGATTATTAATTAATTGATATTAATGAGCTATAACATATAGCTAAGCTTAAAAATGTTTCGCGTATCTTATAACTTGCATCTCTCGGGAAAAAGAATTGGTTTTTAGAGCAATAAATGAAGGCGGATATCAAGTATTATAAATTTAAAAAAATCTCTTGTTTTCTCGTTAAAGCTTGATATCTGCTTAAAAAATTTGCAATATTTCAAAAAGATGCGTAAAAATCGCACGTTCTACGTAGCTAAATTTAAAAATGTTGCACGTATCTTGTAGCTATAACTTATATCGCTCAGGAAAAAAAATTGAATGACGCGTTCATATACTATTTCCAAGACGATAAGAAAAGACGAATATCGCATATTATTGATACGAGGAAAGTATCTCTTGTCTTCTTGTTAAAACTTGATATCTCCTTAAAACGACGTAATAGAGTTCAAAGAGGTGCTTAAAAATTCTAAACGTTTTTTTAAGCGATTTTTTGCTCCATGTAAATGTGTGTTTTCTTTTAATATTTTCAAAGCAAATCATAATGCACAGTCAATAATTCGTAATCTAAAAAGACGTCACACATCCGCGAACGATTAGTGTAACAAGATTTCATTGCACGCGAATCGCAAGCTTATCGGTAAATAGAGAACGTTAAATCGCTCTTTTGGCGAATTATTAGGGAGTTTTCGCAACAATGTGAATTCAGATACGGTGAACGCTAAAGTCATGTTATCCTTTTCTGAATTATTTGTTAAGAAGAAGATAGCCTGACCTTAACGTTCACCGTATCTGGATAAACGATATTGCAAAAACTCCCTATTATAAGAAAGAGACTACCGTGTGTGTTTCCTATTTTTTTCCTCTCTTCGCGTCTCGCCCGTGCTCGTCGTTCGGAGGAATAAATTTAAACGATCCTCTCCTCGGCTCGCGCATTCGATATCAGCGGAATTTTTCACGAGTAGAGTCGTTCGCGGAAACGAACCGATAAACTTTGCGCGACTTCGGCAATTTTTCCAGCTCCGCGGGCTCTCGTATATTAGTAAATATGAAATACGCCGTGCGCGCTATCAAGTAAAGAGCGACGTATCGGGTGTGCGATGTATATGTAATATGTATGCGCCGTATCGCGCACGAGGACGGATCGTGCGTCGGAGAGAGAGAAAAATTTCTTAAAACCCGGGGATCGCTGCATTACATTCGAAAATGCGCCGTGCGTCTCATATAAGTCGCATTTCAGAAAATGCGTGCGTTTCTTTTTCTTCCTTTCTCTTTCTCTTCTCACCCGTCTCTCATTCTTTCTCTCTTTCTCGCGTCGCTACTGGAATATTATTACCTCTTCAGTTTGAAGATACAGAAATTTTGTTACGCGGGGAGAAGTTTCAAAATTCAATACAACGTTTCTGCGCTCGAAAATAGGGACAAGTGTTAAAATACGTTTTGCGAATTTCCGCCCGATCGAGATACAGATCATATTCTTATCTTGCGTTTAATGCCCAAATTTGATTCTGTCTGACGCGGGATTATATGACGCCTGAAAACATCTAAAATTAGAATCAGACAGTCGGGTTTGGTCGGATATGATATGGAATAATGAGTAATTATTGGCGTCAGTGCCCTCCTCCAGTAATTTTGCATACGTTAAAGCCGATTGAATTAAATACCGTACGTTACAAAAGATTCATCTAAAATAAGAAAGTAGTTAAAAATATATTTGTCACATTGCGATGTGCGGTACATCACCTCATTATGTCATCTGTCGCGCGTACATCTTTTTACGGTTTCTTCATTCTTTTGCAAGTCGTTGCCTCTTCGCCGTCTAATTCGCAATTCCATGTTACTCCTGATGGTTCTGTCTTATACTGAGACTTTAATGTTCCCAATAGCCACCTTTACATCACTTATTCTTTGTTTTAAAATGCATATAGCATTATTAAATTGACGTAAATTAATATAATTTGTGATGTTATCAGCTTTAGTTTAATCAGATTGCAATTCAAATCCGATAAATCGAATCGACGCACAGTTTATAAAACTAAAAAATGTATTTAGAAACATTAAAATTAAAAAAATTACATCGCGGAATATTATTAAACACCAAGATCCTTATCTCTTGACCGAATACAAGTTTCTTTCTCTTATTTGACTTGAAAGGATTGCTTCGTAACACTGTAAATTGTAAGACTACACTGGGTATCGTCAAGCGACGTAATAATAATTCAACAGCTATTTGAGGTATCTTTCACAAAGTGTGATGTAATATGTGGCGCACGCATGCCGAATAAATGCAGAATTGTGAATATATAATTGCATTGTAACAAATGGGACACTTGACAGACGTTACATCACACAACGCCTTCTTGGCGACACCTTTTTCTTCACAAATGATAATTGCCGGCGTAAGTATTCTTGGAGTTTCGGTACGCGTATGTACATTACGGTCTCTGCCATCAAGAAAAAGAAATGACTCGACAGCCACTACTTGCACGGTTCATTATTGGTTAATCATGATTACTTTAATACGTTGTGAGATTTGTTTAAAATTAGACGGTGTATTACGTTTTCAAATTTATTAAAATATACGTTGAGTAAATGCAAAAAAATATTCATACACGAGAGATTTTTATGAAAAAGCCGTAGAAAATAAACATTAATTAGCAATTTATTAACAAAGAAAAAATTAAATTTTACATTTCTCAAAATAATTTTATCTAAAAAGATGTAATAATTAAAATATAAATATAAACATATTAATAATAAGTATAATTATTTTAATAATAAATGTAATTATCTTAATAATAAACAAAAGTGAAAAATTGTATTTGAATGCACTGCACACACTGGATATGTTTTATATTAGTCGTAAATTATGAAATTTTCCAGAGCGGCTCCCCAAAAAAAATATTTAACACGATACCTTGGAATTTCCAGTTACATGCTAACAATACACGTGCGTGCACAGTGTGCAGATTTTTCAAGGCGGATACGCATTTAATACGTTATGCAGCGGAAGCGCATATCCGTATGTTCCCGTATGGCGTGGAGAACGTCATTGAAATCGGATTTCTCAATGTCAGCTCATCGAGTAAAGGCATATCGATTTCCGCGGTAATCTTCAATGAAGGCGACGCGCCACAGAAAAATCACCGTCTCATATCTCACTAATCATATTTCATTACCATCGCGTAACACAATCGGCTACACCGCGAGATTATTTTCAAATTACAGCGTCATCCACGCCGCACGCTTACGAAAGGCAAATCCTGATTACTGTCGTTACGTACGTAATCAAGCACACTGTAAAGATCAACATTGTTAGCAATCTTAAATATCTCGCCCTGAGGGGCAAACGCGAGATTCCGATATGCTCTTCGATTTTCATATAAAATTCAAGCAGATATTTATACGAAATTTTCACACGTGAGTGGAAAGTTTGAGAGGCGTTTTGCTCCTCGAATCTGTCTCGTCGATGAAAAAGATTCGAACGGAATTCTATTTACAGCTACGTTAGAAAACCTATACGAGAGGAGTGCTCGATTTTCATCTTGAATTCGCTTCGTACATGATATACATAACTTCGACGTTTGCTATCGAATGATAAACGACATCGAGAGAGCGGTTATCGATCTCGCAAACGATCTTGTCGTTGAACGCTTAAATCGGTCGACGAGGCACTCAACATCGGCCGCTCTTTCGAACGAGCGTGCATTTCTTGCGCGATTCTGTGACTTTATGTCAGAGAAGGCAAGAAGCTGCCTTCGTTCCTCTCCCGCTTTCATAATTCGTCGCGTTATTACACGTTGCGCATAACTGGTGCTTCAACACGACGACGTCGTCATTGTTACGATCATTCTCGCCGCGTCTTGCTTTTAACCACAGAGATTTTCCGCGCTCTGTCGTTTTCCCGATCGCTTAATAACGGATGCGTTGCCGATCAATTAGCATTTCAGATAACGATTCGTTTGCCGAGATAATCATTACGTGAGCGCGAGGCGTGAAACAATCCAGCGGCATTCGCGCAACCGGTCGAAAAGAGAGGAAAAAAAAGGAAGAAAAAGAGAAGATGATCTTGCGCGAGCCTGGCAGCGCCTCGGGATGCACCGTAACGATCATTAACAACGTCGACCTTCTGCCTCCCTCGAAATTACGTGTATCGAGAGGCAATTAGCAGTTCTCCGGTTGGCCGGTTAACGGGAAAGCAAATGTCGATTCTCGATATAAGCACGTTTGCATAAGTAGTTTTCTCGACGAAAGTTCGTGGCCGCAAAAGCAGACTCATTCCGCTGTACTCGTCGAAAGTATCGATCTTCCTCGATTGGGGGATGGAAAATGTGGAAGGATTAAGCTTTATTTTACGAAACTCCTGTGGATAGCGGTTTTAATTATCCCTCCGAGATACTTGCAAAGGACCCTAATCTCAAATTCAATCTTGATTTCCCTCGGAGACGGACGAAAAAAAAAAGAGGATCGATTATAACTTTATAGATTTGAATGAACGGTCTTCGATAAAATATTACGAAAATTGTGGTGACTGAGAAGGATCGATAATCTTTCCCCCTGCTTATATTACTCGCGAATGCACCGGTGATTTTCTATCGCTTGATTAACGCGAGCGATGCTGCACGAAAATCATGGACTATTGTAAATTGCATATGACAGCTTCGTTAATCCAACGAGCTTTGCTCTTTAATCGCTCGTTGCTCGATTAACGGGAAATCAATCGAAACGATCCTGTGATGCGCGTTTCATCGCGTGACATTCGCGTGTGTTTAAATTGAAATTCAAAAATCTGGCTTGCACGGCCGAAATCCGCAAAGCTAACTATTATTAATTGGAATTAACTGGGAGAGTTTGAAATTAGCGAATCTGCTTCGAGCGCGCAGGAAAAACAATATCTAGCGTGCAAAAACGATTATATAGTTTGCTCCATTATATTTCCTCATAAATGGATTATTTTACACATATATGTAAAAAAACAATGAATCAAATGTATTTAAACTAAAATTACATACAGAATTATTATTTCGACTTGTAACTTTGCTCGTAGTTGGCGCTCTTTCTTACTTACAATTAGTTAAAGACAATGAATTTCAGAATAAAATAAATAATACAAATATTATCATATTTTAACAAGGAGTTTTATAAAGTAAAATTTTTTTTGTGTTTATAGATTTAGCAACTCTTGTCAAAATAAGTACTCCATTTTATAGTATTACAGTTATAACGTAAATACTCTATTTTAAAGTTTTTAAACAATTTTGCATAAGAATATTGTAATACATGCAATTTTTTAAATTTTGTAAATTTTTTAATTATAAATTCTGTTTTACGTTTTTATTAAGTAAAGCATCGAAAAAGCGGCGAACAAATTGAAACTCGTTGACATTTGTAACACGATAATTTTGCATATCATGTTTTAATAAGGAGTATCGTAACATTTCAATCATAGATTTAGCAATTAAATTTAGCAGTTGTCGTCAAAATATAAGTATTCCATTTTAAAGTTTTTAGGGCGCTTAGACAATTTTGCGTAATAAAATATCGCAACATGTGTATTTTATAGTTGTAAATTTTTTAATTACAAATTCTGTTTTAGTTTTCTAAAAAAAAAGTAAAGTAGCGAAGAAGCGGGGAACAAATTAAAACCCGTTGACATTTGTAACACGATGATTTCTGATCTTCACTCCTTGCCTCCTCTCCCCCGCCGCGGCTGGATTAAAGCCTGATGAAGTTCGTGAATGAAATTATACGTTCACTCCGCGCGTTCATGAGAAAAACGGGCGCGTTGCTCAGCACCACTTTCGTCCTGTCATTACACGCTGTATTTCATAATGTCATTTGAAACTGATGTAACCGTGCCGTGCAGTTTCTAAGCATTATCGTCCTCAGTTGCCCTTTGCAACCGTGCCCCGCACACGTATACAACACGTGCGCATGCACGGTCGACCTAGTTCTCTCGTGTACTTTCACGAATTCTATGAATATTCGAGCAAGCCAAAAGGTTTGGCGATGTCGAGCACTGTCACACTATTGTCCGCGGATCGTCCCCGTATATTCTCACAATACGCGAAAACTCGAAAACACGCCGGGACTCGATCTCGACTATCGTCGATCATTTTCACACCCAGGAAATTGGAAGGGACCTGCGAAATATTTCGCTGTCTAATCATATTGCTGGAAATTATGTGCTCTGCGCTGAACGTTATAATTACTTTTTATATAACTTTTTTTTCCATTTCCATTTGTTCCTGGCAAAAATCCCACGATTTTCGTTGCGGGGTGTCATGATTGGGGAACCGTGGGGATTACTCGTTCAACGCGATAATAAAACCACGAACCTCGCACGTTTACAGTTCGGTCAATATTGGGGCATTAAAGCGACATTATTCGCGCAGCGTGCTAACAGCAGCTAGATTTTTCACACTCACGAAATGCGAGTTGAAATTCCGTGAGTTCTAGCTGTGAATTTCGTAGCGTCACTTTATCTCGCTTATATACACCTGCGAATGCGAATGCGAATTCTTTTTAATTTTGTAAAATATTCGACCTTAGAACTCAATAATTTTGATTTCGCAAATTTAAAGTATTATTGGACGATTGATATATGAAATGATTGTTGACAGGTGTTGGTGGCGGTCGTACTTTGTACGACAGGCACATTGAGCGCACCCCAAAGAGGACCAGTAGGTGGCTCGGAAAAAGATGCGGTAATTACATCTCAGCAGCTCGAAGTCAACTTTGACGGCAACTATGTCAATAAGTAAGTTATGACATTTTTGATACACACTTTAATGGAACTTTAATAGGGGAAAGTTGCTGACGGCGTACCGGTTGCCTAAATTATCTTATTATTTTATATTATTACTTAATATAGACAACATTTAATAATAAAGTTACGAAATGAATGATAAATGAGTAACATAGACAAAAATTTAATAGATTACATCTTGTTTTGCGCATGCTAAAAGCACTTCAAAAAGTCGGATACAACTGCTTGATGATAATTTATGATCAATTTGTGTAGCTGATAATAATGTAATTATATCATTTTATTTTAAATTTTTATGTGTTCAGAAAAAAAAAGATTTAAAACTGGCTAATGACAAATTACAGTTAAATAGCTGTTTGTCCATGAGACACCACGTGCGATCATTAACACTACCTACGCATGACTTACGCGGACAGACAGCTATTTAATCATAATCTATAATTAGTTTTAGACCTTATAATTTTAAACCTTTACATCTCAAAAAGTACTGTTTGGAACAGAAAATGGCAAATACTTTTTTAACTCAAATTTTTGAGAATTTTCTTACAATACAATTTAGGCGTCCAGTTATCTAAATCGTATTTTTTTTAGCAGCATGTTATAAAAAAACTATAGAAAAACTTATAACAAATTTATTTGTTATTGGTTAAATAATAGATACCAGAAACATCAAGTTACAATGTTTATTTGAGTATAAATCAATACCAAATGGAAAATACTAATGTATAATAAAAAATTACTTAAGTGGTACGCATTCCATAACTTTCCCCTAAGTCTCCGTTTAAACAATTTTATTAGAACACTGTCGGAAAACAATTTAAAAGAGAAATACTTTACTAATTATTAAAAGGAATAATGCTTTATTTAATTGAGTATGAACATACTCAATCAACATAGCAAAGTGACGAGAGATGAACGAGTTAAAAATTTTCTCTTCATCATTTAAAAAATCGTGCCATCATCGACGAATCCGCCGTCATTAGTGAATCAGTGACTTCGCGAAAATTTCTTTTGTAACGTGAACATTCCACGCGACCCACGCAAATATTCAAATCCTTTTCGCCTACCGACCGCATACGAGGAAGACAATCGATACGGAGATGGTCGACAGGTACCTGCATACATCAGATATCTGATGACACTAGTTTATCGGCGCGCTGCCAATTGTTGCCCACGACAATCTGCCTTCTGCATAACTTCATTGTTATGCGCGAGTGGGAGCATTTGCTACTGTGCCGAGGACTCATCTCCTCCTATCGTTTCTCTTTTTCGTACCATCTAATACCATCCGAGGCCGCATGACGTCTTTTGCATCTACATACGAATTGTGAATGCATTCATCAATCGATCGCTGAAACGATCGCTGATGACAGCAGAAATTTGGTTTGTTCTCGTCTGTCATTCTAATTGAGCTGTCAAATTATGAACTGCATTCGATGAATATCTTGTCTTTCAGCAGTAAAGATATACACTTCAATAGATTATTTATATTACTAAAGTTATTTTTTATTATATTAAAAAAATGAAATTTTTTAGTTTATTTTTAATAATAACAATTACTTTATTACTTACATATATGTATATATTATTATTTATAATCATAAACTTTTCTACAATTTATAATATATTTTATTTATTTTAAAATATTTAATACAATAAAATATTTCAAATTTTATTATTGTTTTATTATGTATTTTTTATATTAAATTTTATTGATTATTACTTAATTTTTTAAATTTTATGTAACAACATACAAATAATAAAAAATCTTAGATTTGTGTTCCTATTTCTTTTCGCTTTTTAAACTTTGTTTTTCATTCTTTTTAAATTTCTCTTACATATAACTCTCTTACGTGTACCTGTTAAAGCCGCACAAAAACTGTAACTATAGATACTGAAAGAAGCGGACCAGTTTATGCGGAAAGATAAATACGTAACGAGTCGCAGTTGAATCTAATAAGTTAAATTTATCAAAATTCTCAAGTTTTACAGAAATGACATTCACATAAATTATTATACGCAACAAAAGCTATTATTACTATAATTAGACATCGAGAGCGAACCTACCGAAAAACTGTATCGATTTGATGTGATAATATCGTCGTTTTACAAGTGATTTAAATACTTCAAGAATAAAATCCGTTGAATAGACTCTCTGAAAAAAAGATCGCACGTTAACTTAAATGATAGAAGACAGATAATAACGGGATTCGCGAACAGCTGATGTGACATACGAAAGAGATTGTATAATAAACAAACTTATCGCATGTTCCACACACACAGAGAATGATTTTTTTTAACATCACGATTTCACCGCTACTTACATAATTCCTAAAGTTTAAATAAAAACATTTGTCTGGTGTTGTTTATTACTATGTCACATGTCGTTTATTCCGCAGCTTTGAGACGAGCAATGGGATCAGCCATCAGGAAAGAGGCGAGCCAAAACAAGTGGAACAAGAGACACCAGTAGTCTCGCAGGGCTCGGATCAGTATGTGGCACCAGACGGCCAACAGGTCAGCATCAATTGGGTAGCGGACGAGAATGGTTTCCAAGTGCAGGGCTCCCACATCCCCACGGCGCCGCCTATTCCACCGGAAATCCAAAGGGCGCTGGAATGGAACGCCGCTCACCCCGAGGAAGACGATGGCGGTCAGAGACCACCAGGAAGAGGTGAGAATCGTCGTATCGTTAAATAATGAAGAATCCTGAACTCGTGTTCGCGTCAGTGTCTAAATTATGAGATTAACACAAAAAAGACAATGATACATCCGTCGGTTTGACACAAAAATGACACTTCGAGACTCGTAAATATTAAACAAAATTTTTTTCTTAATATCTAATCACGATTTAATTTCACATTAAACAGCTAAATAGAATTTTTTTAGAATGAGATTTTTTTCAGTTTCAAAAGCAAAAGCAAATACAACTTTTTCGTTCATTGTGAGAAATATGCGAAATTGCGAAACATGCTCGCACGGAATCAATGTACAAGATTTATCGCGAGGTCGAGAATACAATTAGGGGAGATTAATAATCAAGCGTGTGACTTCAAAAGGCACGGTGTTTGAAACAGCGTTTCTACCCCTCGAGGGATATCACTCGCGTAACCGCATCGCGCCGCACGGCAGAAATGAAGTTTCTTTGTGTCTCAACCGGAGGTTTAATTAATTTCGTAATTGAAAGAAGCGCCTTCGTCTGGAGTGGACGATTAAACAGCGCGGTTTTTCTTTTTTTGTTTCGCTCGCTAAAATTCCGCCGTGCGATTCTTCTGCGTAAAGGAAAACGGTTGACCGAAATAACCGAATTACCGCACGACGGAAGACACACGACTTTCGGGGGATAAGCCGGACGGCAAAAAAGTCACAGCAGATCCCGCCGTGAAATTGATTTATGTCGGACTATTCCGATCGTCGTTTCTCCCTGCAGCCCGTTTTGATCAAGCAGCCATTTAAATTTCCCTGTGCGTTAAGCGACGCCTCATCCTCTGTTTCCGACAAACAATTGAGGAGAGGGGGTGGGGATAAATCAGTTTACTCAATCGCAGTTCGGCGGCTGGCAGTAGCTCACCGAGACTCGCTGTGGCACCGTTTAATTCACTTTGGTCCTGAACTCGAAATTGAAATTGGCCCGAATACGGGCGCACCGGTGAACCGAAAATATCTTTGTGGCGACCGTGTACTGGGAACGAAAACAATTTCGGCGCACGTTAACCGCTTTTACGGAGTAAAATCTGGTTATTTCGCTTACGGGGGAATACGTGCTGTTGACGTCGGAAGACTTTCATATTTTCTTAATAAATAAACGTCCAGCTCAGAACCCGATTTATAAAGAAACGGATCCTCTTTAAGATAGGTTACGAGTCACGACAGGAGTGTAATTGTTAGTGTCCCTGTAATCTAAATTTCTTCACGCGCTTGCCACTATCTTAAGACTATGACACACGAAAACAACACTTAAAAGCAGTAAGACGTAAGCGGTAAACAAATCAACACATTTTAGATTTTACTTTGCCTTACATTCTTTATGATGATTGTTCGATTCATTTTATTACTTACGTCTTATTGTATGTATTGCCAGCCAGGGACTTTATATTTTATCTTAAGTTTCGCATTTAACTTCTTTTAAAGCTAGCTTTTTTTAGAAGCTTTAGATTAACGATTTAATTTACAAAATCAGTTTGTATCTTACTGTCACGATTTCTTTGTCTATACATACACAAAGTGTACATAATAAAGCGTCTTTCTGTAATTGTATTATTACTAGCTTCCGTAATGCCACCGACTCTCTGCAACGCGGCTACGTTAAATATTTCAGGCACCGCGTTCTTCACAGTCTCCCTTCTGTTGCAGGTTAATCAGCCCAACTTTACCTCAAACGTGACCTGATTCCGAGCCAGCTTGCCATGGACAGAACCGACCCCGAGCTTTCGAAACGCAAACACAAATAAAAATAAATATAGTGTGGTATATTAATCTAGGATACAAACGTAACACGAAGACAAGGCATGAGACACCGGTCTATAATAAGCTATGTACTCCCGAGATGATTCTTTATCTTACCTTGTATAGATGAAAAATAAAGCGCACTGTTCAGCAGTTCATCGAGGCAGAGAGATGCTCGTGCTCCGATGCACGCGCGTCGTCTCCGCACGCAAGAAACGAGAACGACACGCGCGTGCGAACCCTTCATGCGTGCGTCGAACGTTAATAGTATATATGTATACTTAACTTGTGATTTTTGTATATAAATAAAAGCGTTTTGCCCAAGTTGGAAATATCTTATTTTAACTATAATTGCTTCCTTTGCTTGTTTTCCATCTTTGTTATCCACCGCTATCCCTTTTCCTCTGAAAAAATTAATAATATAAGAGAAAGCTAGGAAAGGAAATAATAATATAATAATTAATTTTGTTATATAAATTGAAATCAATTCACATTTCTTTAAATATTACATATTACTTTTCATATTTATTAGCAGACTGCGATAACATTTGAATTTTATATTACTCTCTGAACCTATATCTTTCTTACTATCTTGTAATAAAACTTTTCTATGGATTTATTTTCTTTCTCTTATCGTATAGTAATATCGTAAAGAAACTCCGAGAGAGGAAATGGCGCAAGCGTTCTTTGGAATAGTTCTTGAGCCACTTTCGATCGCGCAAATTGTTTTCTGGCTCTTTATTTTTTACGAGAACGTGCGTTCTCCAACGTGCGTTCTCCAATAAGAACGTTCATTCTCCAGTCTGTTATTTAGATATCGGGCTTCTAGAATTGCGTGCGCACGGATAATTTTACGAGGAGAAGAAGTTCCCGCGTTTTACAAACGATATGCTTCATATTGGCCATAAAACGACATAAGTATAAGCGAATGCTAAATAATAGCCAGAGTGCGCGCGCGCGCCATAAAAATGTTTCCTCTTCATGCCGCTCGCTCTCGCCACAGAAAGGTTAAAAACTGCAAGTACGTCTTCGCGCCGTTATTATGCAATTTTGCCTCGTGCAGATTTTCAATCTGCCCATCCTCCGGAGTAAATGTTACATCGTCGGGCACAAGTGAGCCTGGCATACCTGCCAGCGAGCCTCACTTCAACAATGAGCGTTAAATAAAAAAAAGTCAATAACTTGAATCGAGGTACTATTATATCGCAAAGAGTGTCGCGGGAAAGCTCCGGCTTCGGTTTTTAACGACCCTTCTACGAAATACATATCGCTATGATGCGTATCCTGTTACGGGTATCAGGTACATTTATGGCAACTGACAAGGTAATTCAATAGTGAGTAATGAAACTGCGTTACGCAAGCGATCGAAGAAAACCACTAAAATGAAATGTCCAGTAAACGTGACATAATTCTTTCTGTGTAATAACACATTGCATTTACCTATACCATTTCGATAATAAATAGCTTTCGATTATCTCGCTTTCGTCAAGCTTGTGTGTTTTTCATCGTAATTCAAATGTGTGCGACGTACATTTACATAATTAAAACATTTATACAAAAATCATATAGACTTCAAATATTACAATTACGTTTAAATGCTTAACGTTGCAAATCGTTTTTATTGTTGCGGAGAATAATCTTTTTATAGGATAAATTTATTTCAAAGAATGTGTGTGTGTGAACGATTAATGATATTTTCGATATCTTTCATTAGAACTAGAATCGATTAGCGATTAAAATTGAGAATTAATGAGTAACTTTAAAGTAATTTTCTAAATATTTTGCTATTTCAATAACTATTTAATATTAACATCTTTTTCGAAAAAATTGCTATTCCATATGAACATTAACTTTAAAATTAATTAAGCTTTAATATATCTGCATCTTTTTTTGATTATATGTGCACTTTTAGAAAGGGGAAACGGAAAATCAAAAGGAAAATACAAGCTGATTTTAAAGTCAATGCTGTAATATTTTCAAAAAACAATGGTTAAATATGTATTAGACCTACAAAATTAGTCCCTGCAAAGAAAATTAAATTTGGAAGTATGTTTAATATTTATACTTCAAATAAACTATATAGATATGAAAGTTGTGTGAATAAGATTATATTTTTGTTTAATAATACATTTTTGTAGTTTATTTATTTTATTTGTTATTATTCTTATTATTGTTAAAAATTAAAATTTAAAAAAACTATAAAAAATTTACATTTTTCTTTTATAAGTACTTTAAATATTCACAATAATTTATGCAAAGTTTGATTTCGATTCACTGATTAGTTACAAAGATATAAAAAACAAATAAATATTTTGTTTATTTATTGGACAACTAATTCATGCATCGCAATGTAACTCTACGTAAGTAATCTTAAATACATAATATACTTACATTAAAAAATTAAGATTTTTATTATTTACTTTATAATACATTTCCATATATTTTTATTAGGGCACAGATTTAAAAAATACTACTATTTATTAAAATAACTTATGATTCAGATAGCAAACCGTCACCAAATTTGTCATATTATTCTTAAACGTGATTTAGAATATTCTGTAATTTTTACGTAATTTTGTTATCATTTTGAAAATATGTATAAAACATTCTTAATAATTTTGTATAATAAAATAAATATGTGAAAAACATATCTCAATGAATGCAAATCAATTTTTAAGAGGCATATATCACTTAACGCTTAATAAAAGACGCGGTTATCAAAAGGATATAAATGACCGCAAGAAAGCTAGATGTGCACGAAAATTGCAACAAAAGAACTATAGGGATAAACGAGCTAACGACCCATCGTACGTCGCAGCTGTCGGGCGTTAACGATAAAAAATCATCCGAGTGCAATGCACATCGATCGCGAAAGGAATCCCGAGGAAAAACGAGTGGGTATACAACGTACGTTTCAAAGGTTAAAACACTACGTGCATTTGCAACGTACTTGAACTCTGTATCTATTTATGTATCTTTGTATTTTTCTCAAACAACTGCGGTATGTTTAACTTTTTTTAACTTATTCAAAAATTATAAAATTTAATGAGAAATTTTGAAAAATTTACACTACAATATTACACGTAATATTCCGTTCACGTGGCATTTTGCAATGTCTTTTTTGCTGATCCCAAAAAATAATCGTTACATTTAAAACGTAGTTAGTGATAAATTAATGATAACGAGATAAATTAAAAGTGAAATGAAAACGTAGCGACAGAAGCGCAGAACTTCTAATTTCGACTATCGCGACATAAATGAAAGCTTACGGGTATAAAAGAGTTTCTTTTGCGGTATGCATCGGTCTATAATAAAGGTTCGAACCGGTATCATCGTGGCATTTGAAATAATACGCCGATAGCACAGGGCATTGCTATCTATAAAAGGAGGACGCGGCGGATAAACGCTCGTCAGTAGTACCGTGCACGCAATATCTGGAAAACGAAGCAGTTGAGGTAAGAGTCTCGCAGAATCGCTTGTCAGTCAAATCTCAAACGGCGCTATATTAACCGTCGTTCTTTTATATAATCCAATAAGCTTCAGCAAAAATTCAAAATTATTTGATACGGACTTCTCATTTACCATTTCGAATTACACTTGCCAACAGCTTTTACACGAAAATTCGATATACTAGATAAATACTGGATAAATGAAACTCGTAAATTCCGGTAGGTCACAAAGGGAAAATTTATAATTCTCGTGCTTCATTTCTAGTATTTCATTTAAATAAATTCTTTTTATTACTTTATAAATTTTGTTGTTTGAAAAGCAATTGTAGATCAAACTTTGTAGTAGGAATTTTAATACAAATTTATAAATCGCAAACAAAAGCAGATGCACGGTTAGTTATCAGGCGTTAGATGAATTTCTAACCAATTTTCGATCCTATCCAGGATGAATCCGCATTTAATTATCTTGCTGAGCCTGGCGGCGGTAATATCGGCAGCAAATGAGCCGATAGCCATAGTCAAGCAGGAACAGGACATCAGCCCGGACGGTAGTTACTTTCTGAAATGGGAGAGCGCCAACGGGATTACCTTCGAGGAGCAGGGCGTCCAGAAGAATTCTGGCCAGAAAGACAAGGAGGCTGAGGAGGTACACGGCAAAGCGTCATGGACCGCGCCCGACGGGCAGAAAATTAATCTCGGCTGGCAGGCAGACGAGAATGGCGCCGTTTTCCAAGGGGCGCATCTACCGACCCCGCCACCACCGCCGGCAATTCCGCCTGCCATCCAGCGAGCCCTTGACTGGATAGCCGCTCACCCCTACCAGGGAGAGAAAAACAAAGTGTAATTGATGCAGTTCTTGCTACAGACATGTTGAAGATTCGTACTTCACTAGCATATGTTTAGCTTGACATTGAATGTAAAAAGGCAAGTTTGTATAAAAATGTCATATGCTGAAGGAAAATGTGATTTAATTCCCGATTTCTCATCAACCACTCTTGTCGTAATAAAATTACATTGTTTTAAATGTATTGTTTAAGTGTACTCCCCGTAACGTGCGATCAATTGTGCTGTAATTGTGATATCGCATTGTATTTGGACAAATGCGATATTGACAGATTGTTTAGGAAGATAGATTTAGTTATAAAATCATTAAAATTGATAATAGCTCTAATATATATTACGAGATTATTAAGACATAAACGCTATCAATCATATTGGAATATATCATGGTGTCATGTTTACTTCAGTATCACAATTATCCCGAATAGATATAATTTAAACGATTCCATCAATCTGATTAACCACAGACAGATATGCAGAGAGAGTTATTTGTTTAAGAGTAGAAAATTGTAATAGGTTAATAAAACCCTCAATATATTTACTTATATCTAGCAATATATAAATATACAAGTTCACGAATGCAAATTTATTCAATGACTTCAAAAATAACTATTACAATTCATGAAGAAATTCTAATTCTATAATCGGGTATTTATTTTTAACTCATTGTCAGTGAAAAGATCTTTCAAATTAAAAATAAATTACTGCCTCTCAACAACGGCGACACTTTTTTAAACATTGGAGGAAGAGGAAAGCAAATATTTGTTCTTTCGGGATATACGGCCGCTTTCTTCGCCTACTTTGTTAAGGAATTGGCAAAAATATTTCGAGAGTGGCTACTTGACGTAAGACTAGCAAATTCACTTAAATTAAATGTGGACAGACGGCTAAGCGGTAATAGAAAAATCGAGGTCAAAAATGGTCATTGCGGCGAAGGAGGAAGATAAATTGTTACATAAGCGAATGATAGCGAGAGTTCTTGCTGCCGACTACACCGTTTTCTTGAAATCTGAGATAATCCGGCGAGACAGTTCGAGCAACAGGGCAATTACGTTAATGGTAAAATGCGAATTGTGAATCGGTTTTCTTATTTGTTTTCACTTTCGTTAAGTTCTTATACGTTCTTAATAATCTAATTAGTTTTTATATACATTTGCAATAATTTGATATTGTTATATAAAAGCGAATTAAATTAATAATTAATTTAAGAAGAAATTCGGAAAATGCTAAGAGAAATATCTCTAGTTTAATAGAAAATTATTTAATAAATACAAATAAACACGCATACAATATAAACAGTTTGTACTGTATTATGCATATATGTTATCACACAACATTTATGCATTAATTGGCGTTCCGCACTGTTACTCGCCCAAATTAAATATGCAAATATTAGTAGATCAATTACTCTCCTTTTCCAACCTTTCTCTTTTTCTGTTCTCTTTTCTCTCTATTTTGTCCTCTGCTTTTTTTTTTTTGCAGTTAAAATGATTATAGTTGTCAAAGTGAACACACGCGTAAACAAACACGGATTGCTCATTCTGCGGAAATATTCACGTACACCAATTATAATGTTAAATTGTTTACAGAGGCGCGCGTATATATGTATATATATGTTCCGCCCGTGCGCCACCACGTTTAATTTGATAATTAATACCAAGCGGTCGCTTCATAATTCAGTTATAAATTCCGCGAATCATGTTTCTTGATTGCGGCAGCAATTTCGATTCGACGGCACGATCATAATCGGTATTTGTTGAATCGTGAGTGCAAATAAGACTGCGATAGATGGAATTAATCGAGGCCGGATAATCGAATTTATGGTACCATTAATAAACATTATGAGTCGCCGGCGATATCACGCCGATGTATCGCCGATATATGCATCCTAATGCGAATTCAAATTAATATTTTGACAAATGCGAAATTGTTATAATATTTATGAATTATAAAGGTAGCTACTGGTAGCGCGCCAGCAGTTACGTTTCATGCTATATAAGTATACTACGTGACATATATACCGGAAGAGACACGTTTTGGCACACTTTCTCTAACCGCGGATAATAAAGCTTCGTGCTGTAAGAAGGATGCTGTTGTGCTGACAGAATAGTAAGTCAACAATTAAATAATTTTCTTCAAGCAATTTAAACGTAAAACAATTTTAACTTAAGAACATTTGTGTAAGATCCATCTCTTTGCGAGATCTTTTTGATTATACGATATATTGTTCTTTTACTTCAAAAGTGACACAAAAAATTTGATTTTCGTAATATTTATTATCATAAATAAAATAAATAAAAAGTACTTTATGAATCATTAAAAGTAAACTAATTTAATTTCACAACCAATCTAAATTATAATAACTTGTGCCGTTCTTAAGGCTTTCATAAAGAGATCATAAAATACGTATCTTCTATAAGAATGATATATTTTGAGTTGTGCCGTTTAGAAAAAAAACAGTTTTCTATAAAGAACATTTAGAGTTGAGATAGTTTTAGTAATCAAAATTTGAAGAAGAAATTATTTGATTTTAAATTTAGTCATTTTAACTGATCAAGATAAATACAAATTATTAGTGATATTTCGAGTTATGTCATTCCACATTTTTTAATAATTTTGTAGGATAATCAAAATAATCACAACTTAAAAAGATTGGAAACAGTTTTCTCTTTTCCTGAAAAATTCAATTTTTTAAGTTATTTTTTGAAGTAAAAGGGCGATATTGTTACCTGAGCTCGAAGATTTGCGAATAAGAATTATGGCTTTTTATCAAATATCGAGTGATATAAAACTTTTAGCAACTAATTCTTAGTCAAAAGGAACTACACTTTTGGGAAAAATAATTTGAAGCTTGTATACAATTTGTTTTCTTCTTCCCTCTCTCTACGGGAATAAACTTTGAAAGATTTAACCTCGCGCGAGCTTGCGCCGGGAAGATTTATATAAGTTGCTGTTACGTGATGCTATAACAAATTTAGAACACGACTCACGTCCTGCTAAACGGCAATATATGACGAATATCGCGGTGCCTGCGGTGAAAGTTCAACGAGAACGCCGCGAGGTATAATTAGTTCCGGTTTCTCCACCCTCGCGAAGCTGTCGGATGTCAACGTCAATTTGTCGAATCGGACCTCTAGGTCGACCTATTCGAAAGTCCCCGGATAGATGACTAGCTCGCGAAAACGACATCGCACGAAGATTATCCACGATATCAGCATGACGTATTAATTCTCAATATCAGGGAAGCACGACGTATATCGCTGTTTGATCATTAGGAGAGATGAAAGTGATCGAGAAAAGAAACGCGTTAGCACTGATTCGTATCTCCCATGTCTTGGACGCGACATGAAGTGACAGCCTTTGGAGATTCGATTGCTCTGTACATTGTTCCTTTTTAAATAACAGATCTCTTTGTGTGCCTGAAGGTTTGAGTGTCAGTAATAGCGTAAATCGTACAAGATGAAAAGAGTCAAGAGGAGAATGTGTCAGAGCTAATTTATGTTTGTCATGTCATCGGCGTGAAATGACGGCCCGTCCAGATCATCGGGAAAGGGACATTTTTATTAACCCCCCGATTACCACAGAGAGATCGCAAGATTTATCCGAGCGCGTATCATTATAAAGAGGTATTGAAAAATACAGTATAGATTGCTGTCACGAAATCGTCAAGATAAATTATAACGCTGTATGCATTTATAAATTGAGATTTATCTGACCCTGTTGCAACAGTTATTTTATCCGAGCTTGATCGTCGCAGGTTTATATAAGGATTAAATTTAATTAGATTGTTACCCGGTGCCATGAATACGCGGATCTTTATAACGCGCGAGTGGTTAAGTAAACAAGGCTCATCGAGACGTCTAGACTCTCGTTGCACCAAACGTAATCAAAGTTACCGACGGTTCCCATATGACGCGCGTTACATAAGGTACATGTCTTTGTCCACTCTACGTGATTGATTAATGATGGCGAGCAAGGTCTGCTGTAATAAAGACGCGCGCGGCAGCTGTGTTTACAGCGATGTAATATCTTACAGTAATAGTCGCGCGACTTTCTATCGTAAATCAGTCCGACGTAATTGCGACGGCTGGCGTCTGTTATATCCATGATGCTCGAATACAGGATTTACTTTAAGTTCATCTTTAATCGCGCGATGGATCGTACATTCCGGAAACAACCGATTCGATGGCAGATGCGAGCACTTTGAAGGGCATCTTCGATCAAGGATTAATCCAATCAAGGATTAATCCAATCAAGGATTAATTTTGTTACGCGTATGTTAGGGAAATGAATTAATTCTTGATTCGCAAAACGGAGATGGAGAGAGAGAGAGAGAGAGAGAGAGAGAGAGAGAGAGAGAAAGATGAATAAATACGCTCCACCACCAACCGCAAATTTGTCCCGCATCCTTCCTGTAATGCTCACGAATCTGGAGCAGAATTTCGCGTACATTTTCGTGTGTTTCGCCGTGGGTATCAGGCTTATTAATAGCAACGTTTCTCCTAAGATGCAACGTTTATTCTTAATGCACCATGACATAACTACATGTCAGTTACAAAATCGTGGTACATATGTCTCTTTGAATATATATTAATACAATATATAATATAATATATTTAAAATACGCATGTGTATATAATATCGTGTACAATAAATATTTACAACAATTTGAACCAGAGTAGTCCGTGTTCATTTCGAGGGCGAGGACGACAATGTGGGGCGGCGGCAACACTCGTCGTCCGGCGTCACCGTAGGTTCATGTATCGTGGATCGTCTTCCATTCTCGTGGCGGAATAATTACTTATGGAGGTCGTGAGATCACATGCTGGACGGCGGCGCCGGTTGCTGATTTACACCTGGTTCTCATCTTCCTTGGACGGATGAGCCGCGTTCCACTCGAGAGCCTTCAGTATTAGCGGCGGGATTTCCGGCGTGGTGGGTAGATGAGCACCCACCGGTTGGAAACCGTTCTTGTCAGCCACGTACGTCAAAGAGATCGCCTGGCCGTCGTCGCTGGAGTAGCTAAAGCCGCCCTCTGCCTTCATCGCCTCGTTATCGGTGCCGACTTCTTCCAGGTGACCTTCCTCATTGGCTTTGATACCGTTACCGGATTCGTAACTCCACTTGTACGATCCATCCGGGTTAGGGCCTTCCTGATTTTGGCTGACGATCGGTATCGGTTCGCCGGGAGGCGCTGCCGCGATGCAGGCTGCCAATGCGATCAAGATTACCTGATAAAATGGAAAAGTATTAATAAATAATCAATAATATAGAAATAAAACTATGAAAGTCAGTTATTGATACGAACATTTTTACAATATAATTTTATTTTGCAATTAGGTTACGTTTGGGAAGAGCGCTATTTGTGTCAATCTATCTTCATCGTTCATTAGACGTAAAACAAGAATAGAATATAGCTATAATAGGACACAAATAGCTATAATAGCGGTTCCTCGAACACACCCTAAGCGCCACGATACAGAAAAACTTACGCAGTGAGGAAATCAACATGGATTTGCTTACATTATTACCTTATGGTGATTGATCTACGTGGTGGATTAGTGATTGCCTCTACTGTGATTGGTCAATTCGCTTACTGCTCACGTTTTATTGATTAAGGATCGGTTGTTCCATCTTTGGATAAACTACGTGATAATTTATGTAATGGATAAATAAAAAAGTAAAAGAGTAAGAGAAAAGGGTAAAAATAAAAGGGTAAGAAGATATAAGAGAGTGAGTTAAAGTTTATCGAAAGGTAGAATAACCTACCCTAAGTTTCTTTTTGTGCTATAATCCTTAAAATACATTTCTCGTAAACGGACGTTTCGAATTCGCGTGAACTATCTTCAGAGTAAATTAAATGACGGAAATCGATTGTCTTATCCTACGTTTATAATCCCATAGAAGTAAGTTCCTTCCAATTACATTATTCAAAAGTTCAAACTTAGAGAAATTTATTATAGAATAAAAATAAAAAGCTTAAATAGATATTATTATCATTAGTGGAAAACATTTAATTGTTAAAGAATAAGTGTGAAACTCATCAACAGGTCATAAATGTAAAAAAAATATCGAAGTAAAAATTGTCCATTGTATCGTTAATTGAAAAAATATCTCGATGTAAAAATTAAATTATGTAAATTAAAAAGTATTAATTGGGCGGAAATAAATGCGTATTTAATGCGGGAAAAATAATTCATGGGTGATCGAGCTGCTCGCTATGACACATTTATTGTAGGAATGAATTTTAGTTGGAGAGTCACGTTTGATGTTAAATTTTTAATACAGAGAAGTATGCATTTAATTGTAAATTCAAATATTAAAGTCTAATTAATGTAATGTAATTATCCTGCTGACAGTGTAATATGGTATTGCAGTACTCTTGAACAAAATTAATTGCTTTTGTAAAATTATGAAGACTGATGAGATTAGTATTTATTTAATAGTCATTATTAAATCGTTAAAAACGCTCACTATCAATTTATCACTAGGAAATGCTGCGGTGACAGATTTACTGTCACGACTATCTTAATTAATCTTTTTTCCCCTAAACCATGTTCCATCCACGTGTTGACCTCCTATATTTAGCGTAACTTTCACATCTCCGCTTAGGGCACACACGTTTTAACAGCTAAATACAAATTGTGAATACACGATTCTAATATTGATTGATTGAAATCGCTTGAATGTGACATTATGTTACGAAATTCCACGATATCGGTCGTTGCATCAAAGTCGGGATTACCGATAAAAGATCTAATACAAACGCTGAGATGAAAGTAAAAGTAATATCCATCCTTGGAGATTAAAGATATAACAATTAATTCCGTAGATTGACTTATCAAGTAGGATCTCGATTAAAGTGATGAGACACACCCGCGGCGAATAATTTAATACCGATGCACTACGATAAAGTATCGAAGTTACGGTATTCGATAACAACGCCGGATAGCGGTGCAGAGAACTAAACAGCCTTAGTTAATCGCCACCGGTTATGTTTGTCTGTACGTAAACATCGTATGAACATTAGCCTTCTCGTTAGCTTCCCTGCTTGAGACTCACGTTGTTGCACAAGTGTTTATGCGGTACGTGCTAATAAACTATCGCTACTTAGATATTTTCGAGGACGCGATTTGCGCGACGTGGTAAAAATGAAATAATTAAGAGTAACTAATTATAAGAACGATATGTCTGCAATATAATCATATAAATTAATATACAGTATAACATATTATAGCAAAATATTCGTATTATCGAAATATTAAAGTTATTGAATTTTGTTGCCTTTGTTTATTATACTACTGATTTAACTTTGACAACAACATTTGAAATTACTAGGTCGGTCATGTTGCGACAGAGAAAGCTTTGCTTTGAACCAATGGAAACGGACTCCGCAGTAGTGATACCGTTTTGAGTCAGACACGACGGGGATCGCGGTAGTATCAGCGTTATTAGGTCAGACGCTGCACTTTGAATAACCTTCACAATGCTGACGATTCGTGTTATTATTGTACAACTCTGCAATTTTCTGAATAATTATTTGACACTACAAATAAGACACTATCTTCAATTACAACGTACAAAAAATTCTATAATAGATTATTATTGAGAACATCAATATTAATCCGAAATTATTCAGTAAAACTGAATTGAATTCAATATGTTGATTATGTAGAGATTGTTGCACTAAATAAATTATACTGAATACGCTGCTTGTCGAAAACGGAAATGAACAGATATATACTATGATTTATGGAAATGTTGTTATGCTTAGCAACTCTTCGATTTTATGTGATTAATATTCATTCAGTTGACGCTGTTTACACTAGATTTATCGATGATAAAGGTATATCTATTTCTACTATTATTAATAACATATAACATATTTTTAAAAAATGGACGAAAAAAGGAAAATAAGTTCAATCTAATAATTTACATATTGCAACAAAAGTCATGAAAAATCTTAGAAAATGTATAAATCGTTATAAATTTGACAAAAATTGCAAATCAATTATTTTTTACTTTGATAGAGTAAAATTATTTTTATAGCTAAAGATAGTGGAACCAATTCTAGTTCAATAATAGAACTAGTTTAATAGTAGAACTAATTAAAATACAAGTTCTACTATTAAAGTCAAAATGACTGATTTGTATTATAATTTTTTATTTTAATTTATAAAACTACTTCTGTTTTAACTAGAATTACTAAAGTCAACACTAAACCTACTAAGTAGTTCTAGTATTGGTTTTAGCAATTCTAGGCAAAATAGAAATAGTTTTACAAATTTTAATAAAAAAGTAGTTCTAGTATTGACTTTAGTAGTTCTAATTAAAACAAAGATAGTTCTAGTATGTGAAAATAATTAAAGAACAAATATTGCTATCTGACATTTATTACGTCTCTCGTAAGATAAAATGACTCAGTATTTTCCAAGATAAAACTATCTTAGTTCGCAGTTAAAACATGTTGTATCATCCGTTATACGCATTCGTTACTAAACATACCGTACATTGTTTTACACGCGAACGCGGCAGATTTTGGGTGTATCCCGACGGTGTCGATCGATATCCTTACACCAACTATCCTCCGGGACACGCTACTTACCCTCCGATCCCGGCTCGCCCCACGTTTCTACCCACCGACATCCGAGTCCCCGGAGTCCTCGGAGTTTCCGGACTCGCTATACCGGATATAATCGAGAAGTGTCACTTACAACAACGTAACTCACAGAATGTCCCGATACGCGCACAGGAATCCCACCGCAGAGACCGGAAATGCACGTCAGATTCACACGACCCGGCTACGATTACCCGCGAATTGTCTCACGGCGAATGGCGGAAGTTGCCCTCCGGCATTCTTGCTTCCCAATCTCCCTTTTTTTTCCCCTCCATCCCTGAGCTTTCTTTTCTCTTAATTAAACGCTTACCAATGACGTGTACATGCTGCGGCAGTAATCGCTGATGGGCAAGTGTTTATCAAGCCCCGCAGCGCTCGTCGTATATATACCCCTGGAGGCATCACCAACACCACCGACGGTCCAATGCACCGATAGCCACTACGTTACGATAGTACGTAGAATGCACATGGGGGCACACCGAGGGGCCGCATAGGGGGACAGACAGGGGGGTTTACACGGATTCACGATTTAACACAGCATCGTTACGCGTGTGTATGCGTGTGTGTGTGTAAGTGTCGCTGCCGCCGCGCCGGTGAGCTGAGAAACAACACACTCCACATAGCATCGAGGAGAGACCATCTTCCCTGAGATCACCATGTCACACTGCGCTAAATGTCATCGGGTCCCCCGTTGGAGGATGCTTACTCAATTGTCGTAATTTCTTTAATGACGATCTGCACGGGGATCCGTTTTTCTTTTCCATCGATTAGTCGGCCGGAAACTCGGACTCGGTGAGTTTGCGGTCAGTTGTGGTATTCTCTCCGACAGACTCGTCGGCACGTTCAAGTATTATACGAATATGTATATTCCTATGGTTTCGAATTTATGCGAATTTTTTTATTGTTGTTTTAAGAAGACGGAACGATATACGCGTAACACTGTTACGTAACTTCTCTCGTTGCTTCTTTCGTGCCTGGGTTCCTCCGTTATTTTCTCTTACGGCAAGGTAAGACTCTCTTATGGCCAGTTCAAGGAAATTGCCGTTTGGTAATGCTTCTGGACACGAGGCAGAAATCTGGAAAGTTTGGTAAATAGAAATAACGTTTCTGTTAGTGGCGTCTACTATATTTTCAATCATTCGTATGTATTTGAGTACCGTTACCGTCAGATTAAAAGATCGAGAGCGAGTGCTCGAGAGACTGTTTCGCCGTGTCGCTGTCGCATAGATTTATGTTGTGGATTTTTGTAAAAAGCTGTACCCTCTTCATAAAACAACGCATGTTTGTGACACATATATGGGAACAGCTTAAACTCGTATCTTCTATCGGATTTATTAATCAGACGCCGCCCATCGCTTTGGCATTTTCCTAGCAGTAGAACGGACACGGTAAAATTCAATTCTTCTTCCATTATTTTCCACTTTTTTTTCCAATCTTATCGCTTCATCGCTCACGCAAATGTTACGTAATATTAATCGTCAGTGCTAACGCGCGTTTTTCAATCAACAAATCACGCCATCATTAAACAATCAGTTGGTCAAATGGCTATTTACCTCGAGTTTTTTTCTAATTGCAAAGTCTAAATTACTCACGATTTGGTGTAAAATCAAACTCAATATCCCCTGCAATCCCTAGCCTGTGAATCGACTGACAAACGCACGACACGCGCAGTCGAATTGTCCACTCTCTAATCAATCGGAAACGGCCTGACAATCTCTCATTATCGACCGATAATTATGTGAAGCGCCGTGCTATATCGCATTTACCTCGTCACGGCTGAACTTTCCGTATGCTGTGAGAATAACGAGCTCGCGTTAAGCGTTTAATCGAGGCGATTGTAATCGAGGGGTTTCGTAAAAAAACAAATAAATAAATAAAGGAAAGGACGTGACGGCTTCGGTCCTTGGTATAACGTAATTGTGAGAGAGAACAACAGCACACCAAACTTTCTCGCTCGAAATGGGTTACGCGCGATTCTGAGAACATTCCCTCGCACGCGCGATAGTGTATATTTACAAAGTAAAAAGATATTTTTTATTTTAAACTCAGAGCCGCGTAGTAATATTGGGTCTTTTTTCTTTTACGACATTATTATGTAATATAAATATGCGCGACAGTACATGATGGTGTATTATATGGCTGATACAAAGCGATGCATGTGCCGGAAGATGCGGAATTATGCATGCACCTAACATGCGTATCTAATTAATAATCAATGCCATTCCATTGGGATGTTTGAGATTGTCAGTAAATATCGCCGATCAGATATGTTAATGTCTCCACACGAGATAGAAGGGGTTATATTTGTCTGGGAAATTCCGCGCTCGTTGGAAGTACGTATTTGGGATTAATACGTCGCTTACCCAGATTCGTATGTCTCGCTATAATAGAGTTTTCATTATCGGTAGCATATAGATAACCCGGTAAAAAAAGTTTATATACTCCAGTATAAATATACATAATTATATATAAAATATGCTCATACATTTTTTCTCTTGTATAATTTCCATTCTTTTATACAGGAAACATAATAAGAAGAAAAATTGAAAAATAATTAGAAGAATAAATTTTGTATTGTTTTTTTTCTTTATAAAAAAGGAAAGGTTTGTGGGAATGATAAAAAATTGCTCATATGTAATTATATATAATAAATTATGTATGTAATTATACATAGAATATTGTATAATGTGATCGTTTTTATTTTTTGTATAAAAAAATAATACAAAAGTTATTTTTCTTTCCAATTGTTCTTATTATTTTTTATGTACAGAGTTATACGAGGAAGAAAACATATATACATTGTAAAAAATAAAATGTTAATTTTAACTTAAAGACGTTTAATGGACTTTCTAAGACATGCAAAAATGTTAAAATTAACATTTCATGTCTCAGAAAGTCCACTAAATGTCTTTAAGTTAATATTAATATTTTATTTTTCACAGTGGGTGAACACATTTTATACACAATTATATTTATTTATATTTAATTATGAACTTTTTTACCGGAACAGTATTGTGTAATTAATTAATTTCATTATGTATAAATATGGTTAAATCTCAGACTGCACCCTTATGAATATGAAATAGTCCATTTTTACATTGTTATTTAATTATTTATGTTATTTCAAATTTTATATTATAGTTAACGTTTATTTTTTGTAAGCGTTTTGAAAAATTGTGACGGTGTCGGTTACAAATAATTATCAAAGTGTTAATAAAAAGTCCAACGCCGCGTCGGATTATTATCATGACAGTTAAAGTGTTAAGATACAGAAAAACGAAATGGGACAATACCTGTACATACAATGAAAATATAAATTATAAATTATCAAGATCTTCCGTCAAATCGAAACATGAAAATATCGAATCATGGAATTAATTGAGATTAATTACGTTAATTAGTAGTAAGTTAGCGACGTCGCAGTTCCTCTCTTTCGCTCTTCTTTGAGGAAACTTTGGGGAAGGTCGTACATTTTCCTACGTGCGATTATTGATCGTGGACATTACCGGCGAGGTACACCGATGTAACATTAGACAGGATCCGACGGGGGAACAGTGAATTATGCCTCGATAGGCATTAGTTTTCTTCTTTTACGGGAAATGTAAGGGGCACGTAGCACGACAATAAATTCTCTTGTGTCTCTAGGAATGCCAGCTGCTCGCTGCTGCGCAGCGCCATGTACCTGCGTGATTCACAAAGTCACGTCATCGATATATCCGAACAATTTTCTCTCGAGATCGCATTTACATTTTGCACTCACGAGTCGCAATAGAATGCAAGAAAAGCCTAGGGGGTTGGTTTAAAATAATCCGTTAATCGGAACTAGGAAGGGAAGAACGCAAAGGGAAGAGAACTGGGAAGGTGAGCTTCTCTCTTGAAAGTCGAGGACGCTCGACATAATAAATGCTAAAATACGTCTCACAATTGCTCATTGAATATTTTAGCGCACCGCGGATTATAACGAAACGTCAACTCCGTGCAAGTACAGTAATTTATAGCGTAATAATTTTGCGGTAAGATAATATTTATGTTATATTATATAAAAACAAGAATTCTGTTCAATATCTATACAGCATTTATTTTGTCGTCCAATTTATGTTTTAAGAAAAATTTACCATAAAAATCGATTTTTATATTTATTTTAAAAAAAATTATAAGTTCTATATTTTTTTATTTATAATTAACGTTATATGTGTAATAAGGTTCTTGAAAAGACGTTGTCACTAAAAATTAAATAAAGTATGAAATACTTTGCGAAATGCGAATATTTTTAAGTCTTAATCGATAAAAATTTAAAAATAGATAATAAATATTTAAAAAATCTTAAGAATCTTTTCAAAAATTGTCTCTAAAAAACTTTCGTTAAAAAAGCATGTCACTTTTTCAATTTTCGTAGGTCACTATCGCGCGAACACATTACTGAACTCGTGCAGAGACCTTCTGGAGAACATGGATTTTGGACAAGGAACATTAATTGAATGCAAGGGAACGGGATGAACGTTCACTATCTGTTCGATCGCGGGACGATTGTTCGGTAAATATAGGGGAAAGTTTGCGCGATATGTTTGGGGTTTTAATTAGCCATATTACATAACGCGGCGCGTAGATATTCAAAAGATGCATGAATAAATATCAGCCGTGAAAGCGGCTAACATTCTATGTTCTTATCTCGCGATTTACACCATTAAATATCAAAACAGCACTGTAACCCAATCCTTTGAGTTAAATAACATTGTTTCTTTTTATCTCATGTGTGTCAAAATGTAAATGGAAAACATTTCGGTATTTAGTTTCATAGTAAATAAAGTTCATGTTAACGTATACACTTAGGTAGGTAAATAACAAATTAAATTTTTGAATCAAATTTAGTACATTTTCTTGAGTTAAATCGTTTGATTGTATTCTTTAAGTTAAATTAACGACATATTGAGTAAGAGCAATGGCGACTTATAGAAATAACAAAAAATCATTTAAACTGGATAATTTGACATTATAAATTTAAAACATTGTAAAAGCACATATTTAAAAAAAAGGTGCCTCTCAAGGAGATCAGCCGTGATCATTACGTGCGATCGTTAATGCAATCGAAGTTCCTCTTCGTCGAACACACCGCACTATACGCCGTGGATCATTAATTTCCCACATCACCAGGTAACATTTTCGCGGTTCTATCTGATCATTTGTTAACACGACGAGTCTCTCGAGGCGGATATCACCTGCGCTCTGGGTGTCGAGTCGCTTTGCAAAAATTAGAGAGATGTTTCACGAGGTTTTATTGCATGTTCTTCTTGCCAGATTCAGGTCTATTATAAAAACAGTGAACACATATAGAAACCCGCGATCACGCACGCGAAGTGTACTATACATCCATACAATTGATGATTTATTTATGTCCAATTTCTTTACCTCTAAATAACTTTATCCAGGAGATTCTCCGCAATTTATCTGGAAGTGAAGAAATTGGGTATTAGACGATAAACTATCAACTCTCTTTATATTTAGCAGAATGTACTTGCTATTTAAATTCGCAGCTTCATTTTGCATTTTTATACGCGTACCTTGTAAGATGTCTCGTTACTCATTGCACACACGTACAACGCGAGATAAGGGAGGGGAGGGGGATGAGGTAGCTTAAGGGCTACAATCGATAAAACCTGCTACAACTGTGCAGCTCCGGGCTACGCGTCTCTCGCTGACCAACATCGCGGACGATGCACCTCGATGCACCTCATTTTTTATTCACTTGACAGATCGAACACCGTCCTGATACGGGTGTATCGCCACGCCGCCCACTTTTCTTTCTACCTTGCTTTCTATCTCGCCGTATTTATGGTACGATCGCTGTGTCTTCTCGCTGTTGCATACGACTACTGCGATGACAGGAAAGTTGTGGACTGTTTCGCCTTATTTTAGGAGGTACCTGTAATCGCCGTATCACGTCCCTGATTTTTACGCATTTCAGCGATGCCATAATCGGCCGTATCTTTAAGATTGATATCTGGGATCGTATTATTCTTGAAAATTATGGCATATGAAAATGTACGAAAACATTACCTATACTATACTTTACGTATATTGTAGATTTCCCTATAAGTATTTTCGTATATTCGATATTTTTTAAGAATAAGACTGATTCTCCGCGAAATATTAGGTATGTTTTTTGTCGCTGCACTGAACTGCAATAAAATTTCCTAAAACTTTTACTTTCATTGAACTTTAAATATGCAGATATCTGTTTTATTTTACATACAAGGGTACTAGTTTAGCCATAAAGAACAAACCTCTGAATTTGCGACTTATAAGGCTCATTGTTCCGGACGACATCCTTGCGTGAATGCAGTCCAATTTGAGTATTCCTCGATGTCTTCCATGCACAAACGAAATCGAATACATCGAAACTCTATCGTTTTATTTTATTTAAATAATGGATATTAACCTCTTCAGATCTGATTTTATTAGAACCATTATTAAATTTTTTTTAAATTCATTTTAAAGACATTTAATAAATAATTCATATTAAACAATAAATTTATTCCCAAATTTTGACTATTTTGCCAACATACACGTTATTATGTATAGACTGATCTCAGATGATGTCGATGGAATTAAATAATTTTAACGGATGTCTTTAAATTTAATGTTCATTACAATGTATACTGCAAGGTCTGAGGGGGTTAAGAGAAATAATCCTATTTTCGGTCAAAATGGATCTTAGTGCTTAAATATTTCAATGTAAATTTATATGCATATCCCGTTCTACAAACCGCGCGTTGAATAATGGAGAATTAATAAATTGGATATTTTCTAAAATTCTTTAATTTGTCCCGAGGTAAAGAAAATTCTATAAATTATGTAAATTTGGTGTTTTCATACTTGGAATTGAGGATTATATTTGGTTTGGGAGTTCTCAAGAAGATAATATCGTCTTTGTTGCAAAAAGAGATAATAAGGAGAAGAGAAAGTTTTAACGAAAGAAATATTACCAAGAAGCATTACTTTTATTAGTCTAAAATTTATTCACATTTTATTGAATTGCTTAATACAGTATGACTTTCATCTCTCTGTGACATTGAAATTTTTCCGTAATCGCGCGTTGATATCAAAAGCTACAGAGTCGAAGTGATTGTTATAACGACAGCACTCTCACCGAATATTTTAATTGGTGATTAAGAGGAGTTCGCACGCGTGTCTCGTTACTACGTGTAACACTTCTTCTCCTCGTTTTTAGTCGACAGTCTCTGATAAAAATTGCCTGAGGATGTACCAAATTAAGCGTTGAACATTTTTTTCAATATTTCATGAAGCACACTTTAACCGAATATAATTTGCATCTTGACCGAACATTTTCTCGGACAGTATTTAATTTTATCACCTAATTGATTGTATTTCAGCAACTTACGGCGTTAATATTTATGAATTAAGAGAGAACGCTGTTCGGCCCGTTTAATTAAGAATTTTGATAATTTCTAAATATTTTATTGAAATATATCGCTATTACATTTATTTTTTTAGGTATTTATAAAAAAAATTGTAATGTATTTTTTGTAAAATACATAAAAGTAATAAATAATAAATTAAAATATATCTTAATTATAATAATTTTAACTGTATTGAAAATTTTATTTTTAGAGACACATTTCTTATAAAAATTTTCTAAAATTGCCATTGGAGTATTATAAATAACGTTAAGATGTGTTAAGTAATGTTATACACTTTCATACTCGCGTCAATCATTGAGCACGCAATAATATACTCCGTATGCTAAACTTGCGTAAGGATTTCACTAAATGATGCCTGAAATATCAAAATCTCGGCTATATGTGTGTACATCCGAAAGGTTATATGTACACGCGTATAAACGGATAATACTTCAGCATACGACGACGGTCACTGATGCAATCGTCCGAGCATTATCTTGTCTCTCGACGAGAACATAGATACAGGAACGTATAGAATGATCAAATATAATTGCATCACTATCGGCCATTTTACGCTCTTACAGCGCGCGCGCATGTATATATATATATATATATACCTAATCGATGAGAATTACAATCGCGCAGATATTTTTCATAATCTTTTTGAACAATATAATTAAATTGGCATTAACTGCTTTTTTTCCAGCCAATCAGGAAGCTTAAATTCTCATCGCAAGCAATCTGCGTTCTCGCAATCGGGATTTACAAAGCGATCTACGGGTTCCAAGACGTTCCAGCTGTGTGAATCTGCAAGGCTAATTTTAAACGTTTCCTTCTTTTTCTGTTTATACAAAACGAGTTATTTTAAAGAAGTAGCATACAATGTGGTATATTGGAAAGTTATAAAGACTATTTTACGTTTAATTTGCTTCGTGACCGCGGGTTTGTCATGTGATTTCGTTTTATTAATCGAGTATTCGCCTGTCGATTTCCGGCGTCGCGTTTCTCGCACGAACAGGCCCACCCCAATGGGTTCACGAAATGAACAACGGTGCACGAAGTTATTGATCATTAGTCGAAATGTCAGCGATAAACGCAGGCACTTCGGCACCAGGTACTTAGTTTCTTCTGCATCGATGTAAACGGATAATTTGTATTGCAGTTAAACGAATGTCGCTCGCACGCTGGAAGAGAAAAGTTTATTATAGATTGTTCAAAAAATCTCAGTAATTTTAACGACGTTAGCAATTTGGATATATTAATTTGTTTTGGATTTAACAGTTTTAAGATTATTTAGACATCTAGATATTTATAATATTTAGATACTTTTTCTAAATGTAACTATACATAATTTGTAAAATATTCACATTGATAATAAAAGGCCTAAAAGTAGCAATTATAAAGGTAACAACCATACTAGTTTTATATGTAGAATTAATGATAGCCAAAAATATTAGACATCTTATTATAACTATTATTAAAAATTTTAATTTAAAAATTAATTTGTAGCATTTGCTGTAAATGATGTAAATTATTCTTTGTTTCAAACTTATGTATAATGTCAGTAACTAATAGAGAACAATGTAGGTAAACAAATTTTGACTTAATCAGTTATCGAAACTGTATAATAGTTTTTTCAATGTACATTAAAACTACACTCTAAAACGACCTTTTCGAGGAATTTTGCTTGATATGATATAATATATATTATGTATACTACATATTTCGAGTAAAACTTTCCTCGGAGAGGATATTTTGGAACGTAGCCTAATTCTACATAAAACTTGCATAATTTCATTTACATATATAATTGCTATATCACTACGTTTTTTAATAAGTATACAAATTATTTAAAAAATTACTTCAAAAATTATTTATATAATAAATGCTACAATTATAGTCAACATCGATTGTGGCTGGACAAGGGTCAAACAGTCTGTGTTTACTCACTAAATATGTACGATACGAGAGTGGACGATGGGGGGGTTTCATGTTCCGTTTTATCCATTCGAAACAGATCGGTTATGCATGACTTCTTGTATATACGTTTGCCTTATCCATTCACGCAGCCGTACGACTTCATATGGTCGCACACTGCGCTCGTCCTCTCCTCGCTCTTCATTCTGCCAATTTCTGTCTTTCTCCCTTTCTCGCGAACGTCTTTCGCAGCCGACTTCCATTCAAGCGCGCATTCCTCGGGACAGAGGAGCTGGTAGGCGCATCCGCGTGCAACCTTTCCTTTTCGACGCGGCCTTAGGAACAGCCGGCGCGAAGACGTGCCTCTGTATTGCGACAACTATCCAACATCGTACTTATAAGGCCGCAGCTTAGCAATGCGCGTCTCCACCAGATGATATTTCGACTCGTGTCGAGTCTCTCGTGCGATGCATTGCCGCGCATCTCCTCACGTTCGAGCGGATCCTTCACCCTTTGTCCACCGCTATCTAGGTCTGTTGACGCAGACGGCAGCTTCGTTTGTTTCTACAACTTGTTTTCTATGTAATACATAATATTATAATACGCGATTCCACAAGTTAGTGAATTTAGATGCTAAATAAATGTCTGCCGTACATATAAAATATCGTGAGGATTTATCAAATTGCTTTTTTTTATTGCTTTTTTAATCGATTGCTTAAATATCTTTTCAAAGTTGGTACCAAAGTCGATTTCATGGATCGATCAGACGATGATTTAGATTTTATGATAACAATCTACGGTATTATATAAATTTCTAATAATTTTTTAATTTTTTATATTCGGTAGATCTGTTAAACTTGAAAAAATCTATTACTATGTCTTTTATTAACTATATTTAACAAGAATCTCTAGAATTTTATGCAATAATTAATTTTCTCTCTTTCGATTCTTACAATTACAAAACGACGTTTTATTATTATTTAAATTAGTAAGAAAAGGAATGCAAATATTATATTGCCTGACGTCGATCTAACTATTTTCATGGATAAGCTCCTGCAGTTTTCTTCAGAGTTTGATTAATTTTTAATGAGTCTTTGGAAGTTAAGAAATTTTCATCAGTGGCAGTCAAAGTGTCTATATATTTTTAAATTTCTATTTTGAACACGTCGAGATTATCGACAAATTATTAGTTTGATGTGCACATATATTCGCCAAATAAATAAATAAGCTAGTTATTAATGTTACTGTAATGTCATTGTTATCGATTTTCGGTTTTTATTACTATTTTATTCAAATTTAAATCTAGCTTTTTAAAATATCGCCAGTGACTGGTAAACTTAAACATAAAATACACGTTTATGTTAACCACTCCGTAAATACGCTCGTGGTTACTACATCGTCATGAATGATTAATGAATTTTCCTATAACGTGGTATTTCTACCTTAACCCAAGATGAACCGATACTTGAAGATCTTGGCCGTTTTATTTTTTTTACCAGTAAACTAATGGCTGTTCGATGCTGCGGCTTAAAAATGTTGTTTCGATGATTCATCGCTTGGTTAACATATTTGCGTCGGCGATGATGCCTGCAATAATTATGAGATTAATGATAACATGTGCGCTCATTATTCCGTCATATCAAAATTGCAAGTACAATTTGTTCAACATTTTTAATGTTCCCTTACCGAGAAAGTTACATAACTTGTGAAAAACATTTTAAATATATTTGTATTAGACAGATCAACATTAACGTTTTCTTTGAATTTTTAACCTAAATATTAATTTAACATAATATGATTGTCATTTGAATATTTTGTGTTAAATTAATAGTTAATATTTTTTATCGTTAAAATAACACAATTTATGAATAAGTGAACAAATAAATAATATAGTTTTAAAACGTATATTTAATTAAGATAAATAAATGAATAAAGGATAAATATGTGTGTTAATTTAAAATTATACATATTAATTTTACTGATAAAATACGCTTCCACAATTTGTTTCTAAACTGTATCCAAGTATTACATTTTTTATATTAATTTTTACATATTAGGTGTTAAACTTAATTCCTGCCGTTTTTCGTCTCCAAAATTGATTTGTTTCGAAGAGAAATACCTTAATGAAAATATTATTAATAAAGTATATTAATTAGTAATAAAGTAGAAAATGGAGGAAATTACTTTGATTAAGGTATTCATTCATCTTCCCTTCGAAACAAATCAATTTTGGAGACGAAAAACGGCAGAAATTAAGTTTAACACCTAATATAATGCTTTTGTTACTGTCTAACATATTAAAAATTGGATAAGTGAATCGTTTGAGATACGTAAAACGTGTAAATTTAATACAAATTTTTGTCAAGGAGTGAAGGACTTTTAGATTTGTCTACAACAGGATGTTATTCCTCGAAATATGAACAACTTCTTCACCAAAGCACAGGCATATCCGGGATAGTCGTGGCGATTTGTGTCGAACACGCTAAACGCGTTGCCGAGGAAGAACGACTGTCTCGCGGGCAAGCCGATTGTTGATCGGGAATTTTAAATGTCGCGCAAGCGAATGCGGGAGGGAACAGCTGCGTTCTCGCGTTAATCAAGCACCTTAAAAGTCGGTCGCACGGCGTCCCACCTCTCACGAATTGTCAAAGTAATTTTCGCAGCGTATCCGAGAGGAGCGTTCCGCTCTCGCGCGGGATGAAAGTAAAATTGAATTCGGCGCGAGTTACGTCTTCTCGCCTGCGGCCAGGAGCTCTCTTAGGAGCGTTCATGGTGGGTACTTATATGTCAAGGTCGCTTTCCACATACACGTGCCTCATATCCCTGCCGTCGTCTTACATTTCGCTCAGAATAAGTTCGCATGCTCATTACCGAGGGATTTGCGGTGTATTTGCGGTGTATTTGCGGAATATTCGCGCCTGATGTAATCATCAGTCGATTTCGAATTCAGATTGTGTTATCGAAATTAAATTTATTTATTTATTTATTCACTTAAAAAAGAATAACCAGTATATATTCTTCCCATATATACTGGTTATTGTGGTAAATATTACCATATACTTCAGTGGTTGAATTGATAAGACACCGAATGTAGGAGGTCCAAGTTTAATATGGGCATATTTGTCGCAATAAATTCTTTACAGTATTTTAAGAAGGTCATTAGCATCAGTATTATTAAATTGTTTGTCAACATATAATTTGTGATATTATTCCAACTTCAATTTAGGACTGTGTTTCAAGTTTCAAGACCGACAAATAATCGGCGAACAGTTTGCTCGAGCTGGAAATTGTACGTTCAGGCAAAAATATTATTATATATTAACATCTGCTTTAATTGATTATTCTTCTTTGCTTATTTAAATTAAAACTATTAAAATAAAAATTAGCAACTTTGAAGTATGTTACAAATGTCTAATTGTGACATTATCTTTTTGTGCTTGAAATTCCTTTTTTGGACAAAAATTTGCAGTTTCTTGTTGTTTTCATGTCTGAATAATTCATGATCCATGATCCATAGAATCGTATAATCATGATCTATGATCTATGACATTATGTTGCAAGAGGGGCGCGTTGAGAATCATCTCGTCTAACTGCGTCGAAGCAAAACTCTAGCTGAAAAAAAATCTCATAGTTCTTTATGAGATGCATTACGTCCTCATGTTATAATGTTTTCAGCGAAACACATAACGACTGCGGAACGGGAAATTTATCAGCTACATAAAACAACCAAAATGTCATCGCGATCGGTTGAAGTAATTGCGTCGAAGTTCTCTTGATTACAGCCATAAATTAAAAGAAATTATTTAAAAAAACTTTTTATCTACATTGGAAACAATCTGATTATATAAATTGAAAATCTAATGGATTTAACTATATGTTGAAAAATAAACGAATCAAACTTCTTTTTAAATTATCAGATGAATGATTCACTCCTTGCTATTAAATATACATCAGAATTTCTTGTTAATAATTTATTTAACAGGCGAGCGTAACTTTTTATTGAAAGAGACGTCTGATGAATATAAAAGTATAAACGCTCAAAGTTTCAATAAATGGCAATATCAACAAACAAAAAATATAAAAATTGTTTTCATATTTTACATTAAATAAATATTAACTCAAATTAATATTTTCTGTACATTTATTGATCGTTGATTTGATATTACTAGTATCTTGAACTTGTAAAAGACTTATTGCGAAAAATATTACTTTAGCCAGGATTGGAAATTGAGACCTCGATCCTAGTTGTAGCATCGACGATCAATTTAAAATTTGTGATTATTATTGTTTTAGTTGATTGTTTTCAAGTCCGAAAGTAATCGGCGCGCAGTCATATATCTGAAATAAATGTATTTAAAGTAAGATAGACTGAGGAAAATTTGATCACAGGGCGAATCGAATCAATGTAAATTTTGAGACAGTTAGTTGACATTTGTGGTAATTTTATTACTTTTTTGTTTCGAAGAAACAGCTTTGAAATAAAATTAACGAATAATAAAATTAACGAAAAATATCGACTGTCTCATGAAAATTTATATTAATCTAATTCATCCTGTGATCCGATTCGCCTCAGTCGAAATATTATTCCAACGTCTAACTTCAATGGTAGTTGGCGCTTCTCTTAGTTATTGCGTTAGTTGATTTATTTATATAGTAGTCTTTTTTTTGTTCTAACTTATCATTATATAAAATATAGTATTTGAACTCTCAGAATTTGCACCACAATGAACTAACGCTAGCATGTTAATCAATGTTTATTTGACCACTGACACACTGTCTCTTGTTTTTGTAGACTGTGAGATTGTTTCTTCTATTCCTCTATACATAACTGATGATTGTAGAATAGAATGAAACACGTTACTTGTTCACAATTTTTAACCTCGATTAAATATTTGCTTACTCTGTTTTGAATTACCTTATTTTTTCTTTGTTTCGTTGTACAGGAACTAAATTAAAACATAGAACGTCAATATTTTTCTTTGGTTAAAACATAAAAAGGATCAATACCCAAGATAAATGCATCTGGCAAGCAATTATTTTACGTTTTTTCTGCAAACAACAGCATTTATTGAAACTTTTGAGCAATACCGTAACTAGAAATTTTATAGGTTTAACCTAAAATACTAACGATTGAAATCCTTATACAGTTAAGTCTACTAAACATTTTAACTGTAAAATGTCGAACAATCACTAACCAGAATTCTGTTTGGTTTCACTAAAATATATTCTGTTATATTTCATGTTTTATTGATATAATCAAAACATTTTTTTCAGTGTGTAATATAAATTGCAGAAGCTACAATTATAAAATCCGCATTGCAAAACTAGATTGTAAAATCAAGAATATTTGAAATAAATATTAGTGTTTTCGAAAACTCAGTAATTAGCAATAAAGCAACACGGTATATCAGCGCCTTTACTTCGCTTATATTATTTTTCGTTTCTTAAGCGCGCGATCGTGACTTCGTGATCACGTTGGCCGATATGGGAATTAATCGGATCGTCGAAAAATCTATAACTGGTATCTAAGAAGTTCGCGGGCCGACATCGTGACGAGGAAGACTTTCTCCTCGGCGGGGGCGCGTGCAATGAAGTGACTTGCATACCTGGGAGGAACCGATAGAGTAATCGAATGACCCGGTGGTCTAGTTATAGTTGCATAACCGCGCTGTCTAACTTAGCGACGTCTTTAACGAGTATGGAAACTCTCTTGTTAAACAGACGTACACTGTTAAATTTATAATGTCAGATTATATTCAATTTGAATTATTTTTATATATTTCTATAGGTCACCATTGCTCTTATTCAATATGTCGTTAATTCAACTAAAACAATGGAGGTAACCGATTTAACAGGAGATGTATCTGGCTCTTTAGTTTATTATTTTAGTTTATTATTTATTAAGTAAATACGTTAATATGGACGTTGTTTATTTTGAAACTAATTAAGCAATTTAACCATAGAAATGGATTTATTTACATTTGACACATACATATAAATTGAAAATGTTATTTATTTAAGGGATTGAGTTACTATTGCTGCTTTGATATCTAACAGTGTAAAATACAATTAATCAAACAAAGTAACTTTTTGATTATAAAATTATTTCTTATGTGACTGCTAGAAGAATAATAAAGAAAAATAATAAATAAATATTCAGAAGACTTATAATCTGTTTATCATCCGTAACAAATGAAAAGCATTCAACTGCAAAGAAAATTCCCATGTCCTTTACAATGTTCCCACAATCTCGGAGTCTGCTACTCCGAGAGTCTGTTAATTTGTTTGTAGAAAATTAACTCGAAAATCTCGGTGGGACCTTTGAAACCATTCCGTCCGTGCAACGATTCGATCTCCAGGTCGCGTCAGTTGCAACGAAAGAAGAGGAACCCACGGGTGTAAGATCGGGATCAGATCAGATCCTTCGAGCGTGCAACCAGCTATTATATTCGCCGCCCACGAAGGCGGACCACAGATCCATGTAGAGATATTTCGCGCGAGGCGGTTTCGCACATTTAATTGATAGTGCTCGATGACTAAAGGACGGACTTTTCGAAAATACAATATACGATGTAATTGAAATAACGACATCTCCACACGAGCAATGATTGTTAGAGAACAATTATTATCTTGTTCTATTGTTTGTCATCGTGTTTTACATGAAGGGAAAAGATTAGATCCAGCGACAAAATTCAAAATTTGTAAATAATGTTTAAGTTTTAATTTCTTCGTGATTCTGGACTGACTGTTCCATAGCAAAATGCCTTACTCGCTTCCGTGAAGCAATTACCTCGTGTCGGGGACCACCCATGGCGGTTAATCACGACGGAATTTTTCATACAACTACAGGACGTCTGAAGCATCGCTCTTGTCAGCGTATCTAGAACTGTCAATCGCAGTAATTCGGGGCTGTGATCTACGTGATGGCAGAACGTGAGAGATCTACGGTGATCGAGCCGGCGATTAGATATTTCGAGGTGCATCCAATCGTTGCATCCGCTGATTGCGAGACTCGTATGCAGATTCTAGCGCGGATACTACGAGGTACAGGGCTTGTAGAGATGTAGGGGACTTCGATTGACCGGTATACACAAGGTAAGGGATATGAGGCAAGAATTAATAGGAATTTAACGAGATTCAAAACGACGAATGATTATTATAATGATGTTCTTGCAAACTAATAAATATTAATCACCCGCCGTAAGTTTCAATTGTATTTTTATATACTCTCTAAATCTCGTAGAGTGAAATCTCACTCAAAGAGACTGAAAATTTAGTCTGTCTTGAAAAAAGAGTGAAAATACGGCCACTCTTGTTTAAGAGTGGCAGATTTTCACTCTTTTTAGAATGAAATTACTCCAAAGGAGTGAAATCTCAATCTCTTTTTTGGAGTGTAATACCAGAGTAGATAGAACCTCACTCCAAAAAAGGGATTGAGATTTCACTCCTTCGGAGTGAATCTCTCATTCCAAAAGAGTAAATCTCACTTTAAAAAGAGTGAAAATCTGCTATTTTTGAACAAGAGTGGCCGTAATTTCACTCTTTTTTCAAGACAGACTAAATTTTCAGTCTCTTCGAGTGATTTTACTCCACGAGATTTAGAGAGTATATAAAACATACACACGGAAAAAACGGTTTTGCTGAAATTATCTAAAAATTTGTAGCTACAAAATACAGATCTGAAAATGTTTTTGTTGGACGTCATCGATATAATATTATGTAGAATGTTTCAACGTTGTTGACAACGCTGCAAAATGTTTTGGCATAGCAATCAGTTTGCGCGCCCTACATAATTATTTTAACCAAACAAAATTATTTTCAGATCTATATCTATTGTAGTTAAATTTTTAGATATTTCAATAAAATCATTCTTTTATGGAATGTTTAAGCTATGATCGTAGGCATCTTCAATTATTGTTTAAAAATCAATGATTAATGAGCAGTATAATGTGATGTAGATAAATGAAAATTAAAGAAACCGAATACATAAGAAATAGGTTGAAGAAAATATCATTTTTTCACGGTCTCCTAAAACACACTCCGGAGTAGAGTGATTTACGGGAGGAAAGATGTGCCACTCCGAGATTGAAGAAGCTTGTCTTGCGTGAAAAATATTTTCAATTTAACATATGAGAGACAAAAAGAAACACGAGAGCGTTTCCTCGCCGCGCAATTTCGTACTATTATCCACGGTATTCCTTGAAAGCTCAGCATCAGCAACAAACCAGTGATTTAATCATTCTGACCACAAGTATTTATGTTGTATGTATATGTGTGTTTGTGTGTGTTTGTATGTGTGAATGGAAAATACCTTAGGAATAAATTAATTTCAAGGATCGCCTCCTCCTGAGCGGCTCGTAATCGAGCGATTATCGTTCGGTTAGTACGTTTCGTCGTATTTTACGTCTTTATTAATGCATATGTGCGTAAAAGGATTCGCGTGAAGGACCATCGGCATAGACAATTTTGTCTGACGTAAGTATTAGTTCTTTAATCCACATAGACGTTTCTTTTTTTTCGACACCGGATGCCGCGCATTGTCCACGAATAGCGAACGTATCCAGTACGTAACGGACGTCGGACACAGGCTAATGCGATGTCGTAATTCTCGTTTTTATACCCGCAGCACGTCCCTCCGCAAGACGCGAGCATTTATCTTATTTAAATCGCACGCTTTTGTGTATCCGCGAGGATACGTGCCACGCGAGGATCGTGTCGCTCGTTTTGGATTAGCGCGCGCGTTCCGTTCCCGCCGGGAGAGATTGCTCGCCCAGCGCTATTTCTCAGCTGGAATTGCGAAAATCCACCTTCGGGGATATTCCCGGACAAAGAATTGTAACTCACGTGGCGATTCTATGAGAATACGACGCGTAAATTTTGACAAACTTTCGTGGAGTTTTTCTTCGTAAAATTCAATCAATTGCTCTAAACAAGTATAAGAAATATAAAGTAAAACTGCATCAATATGGCCTGCACTGAAAAAAGTCGAAATATTCGCAAGCAAATAGCTACCTTTAGCAGAAAAAGTAGCTTTGCAACTATTGTAAAATTCTTTAAGATGAAAAATTTATACATTTAAATTCACTAAGAAAAGGCAAGATCAATTATGTTAAAGAATCTTATAATAGTTACAAAGCTGCTCTATCTGATGAACGCACCTAATGTTATGTGTGACGTTTTCTTCGATATTCAATGCTTATAAAAAAATTTTACTGCGATGACGAAATATATGTTTTTGTAAAATATATTTCATTAATTGTAAAAATTAGAATAAATGGTTTATTTGTTATAAGAATAAAATTTTATTTTACCATATTTAAAGATTTATTTTAGTAAAATAAATATCATATCCCACAAATGAATTTTTAAGTATCTTTTTCTCATCGACAGTGTATTTGTTGTTTGTAGTTTATATGGATAATTAAATCTTACAGCCATGTAAATATTCAAAATGTCTCATATTTTTAATTAGTGTTCAGAAATAAACATTTTCTATTTTGAATCTAACTACAGTTTTCAATATTAGACTCAATAAAAATCACATATCAGATAAATATATATTAAAAAAACGGTATTATGATTAAATCAATTATAAATTAAAAGGAGCTGTTAATGTGAAACAATTTTAATATAAGAACTAATGCAGGCGTATGTGCTCTTTTTGATTTATAATTAATATTGGGTTAGTTTATATCAGAAATATAAGAAATATATAATATAATTATATACATTAAAAGATTACGTGATACGAAATTTCGCGGACCAAAGTCTATGTATATATTCGACAACATTACTAATTTTGCCAATATCTCTCGCTATTTTGTCACATTTGGCGATCACATTATTGCGTCACCTATTCGGCTTGCCATTAAATATCACTTCGTGTTTATTCATATAATTGCGAATTAGCCAATCGGGCTCAATCGCGATCATCGACGTATTCAAATTACAAGCGATCTGATACGTTTTAATGAGCGGAATAGTGATGAGATAAATTTTAATAGAGGGAAAAAAATACGCGAGTCAACGTTCAAACGCGTTTATTTTGACAGTTAACAGAAATAACGTTTAATATAAACGTTGCGGTTGTGGTTTTGTATACACAGTATGTGCGCTACGCGACTCCTTAATTGATACAGCAGGTGCTAATTAACTGCACTAATTCAATCCTGGGACAACACTGTCGCCAAAGGAAATTTGCTAAATTATTTGAATATGTTAGAATTATAAATGCAGCTAAAGATTTAAAGTCCAAAAATCGTGATAGACATTACACGTAATTTTGATACGTTTAATTTTCAATGAAATCTTTAACTCATTGTAATTATATATATAATGATACTGAATTAATATTTGTTAATATATCTACTATTTTGAGCACGACAAATGAGACTATAGTATTGTAAAATAGATAAGAGAAAAATATCATCTTAATTTGGCAATTTGTCTCTCTCTTGACTCGAATTCTTCGTCTAAATAAGTGTATTATACTTCACGTCTCGCGTATTCTTATATCAACAGTAGGAGATACACATAATTTTGCACGTAATACTAAAGATTATAAGATCGAAGTATCACTGATAAAATTTCAGTCTAAATAGTCTGTACGTTACTATAATGCTTCTACAGGTTGTCTTCCTCGGGATGCTGGGCATTGTACTCCAAAGCTCTCAAGATAGCAGAGGGGATCGGAGGTGCAATTGGCAGATGCTCGCCCTGAGGATGGAAACCACTTTCATCGGCACTGTAGCTCAAGCTGATAGGATTGCCATTGTCATCAGTATAGCTGAAAGATCCCTGAACACGAAGAGCGTCCTCATCTTTGGCGATATTGAAAAGCTGACCCTGCTCCTGTGCTTGGATGCCATTTCCGGTCTGGTAGCCGTAGCTGTATGAACCGTCAGGATTTGGTCCGTCCTGCTGCGAAGCTACGATGGGGATGAAAGTATCATGCAAAGAATTCGGGGGTGCAGCAAATGCAGCCACTACGAGCACGCAGAGAAGTGTGGCGGTCTGAAAAAAAATTGTTTCTTTTTTTCTGATCGATTCAAAACTAGAAGAAGTATCTCGGAGAAAAAATATAGAATTTTGAATAAAATGGATTACACAATATTCTTTAATTAAAATATGACTGATTTCAAATTTGATTATACGCTCGCGTTATTATAACCGACATCAACATTTGTAATTCTTGACAGTAGCTAATTTAAAACAGATTTGTCTGTGTGAACAACATTTGGTATTTTTCAAAAATTGTATGATAAAAACAAAAAATGAAGATTAGCGTGAATTAATTCTTTATTAATTTTGTTAAGCCTTACCAGAGCCTTCATGATGCTGATCACGACTGTGTATCCCGTTATAAGATCAAAATTGAGGAGACGCCTTTTATATAGTATTGCCCAGAAACCTGCTAGATACGAACATCTCCCTCTTATTGATGAAGTTCTGACTGGTATGTTGACAAATATGCATGTTACATCATTTTTCGATGAAACTGATAGCGGGGCGTGAGGCAAGATGACCACAAAAATAGAAATATAGTGCCTCTCAAATGATATTCGTGTTTGTCAAGTGTCCATCGAATTTTACACGAAAGTTGAATATAATTTAGAAATCACATGGAAGATCATATTCGATCATTCTTTCGCCTCCAATTTTCAAACTGTTTTTCTATCTAAACTTCCGTAATGATTGAGAAAATTTGTTCAAACAGAAAAATACTGTATTTAAATATTAATTTATACATATAAATATTAAATACTTTAAAAATTTTATAAGTTTATATATCCATTCATAAATCTATTATAAAAGTTCATCACAAGTATCAAATTTATTCAAAATATTTTCTATAAATCCTACTAACAATATATAAGTTTAATATATACTTCAATTAAGATTATTAAATTAAAACGAATTTAATTTGCTTACATAAAGTAGCTTATATAAAGTAGTTTCTTCGATAGAATTGTATAATGTTCTAGAAAAGATGAATTCTTGTTTTAAGTATTGGATAATGAATTTTTCTAAAATTTGTAATAAATCTATTTTTAAATTTATTTTAAAATTATTATCAAGAAAATTATCTTAATTAAAAATAATTATTAAAAGAAAAAAAGTAAACTAAAATAATTACTATTTATAGCAGTAAAATGATTTTTTGTATGCAGTAACAGTTAATTCATAAACGCTCGCATAAGAAATATTTAAAAAATATTATAGATTTCTTTTAATTTCCAATGCTTGAAAATTGTTATTTTATGCCTAAAACATGTTTCAGTTTATAATTACTAATAAATAAAAATAAAAATTTTGTTTGCAAAAAAATTTTATTACATAAAATAAATAAATTTATACATAAAATGAATAAATTAAGATATAGATAAAATTGAACTCTAGTACTTGAGTATGCGAACACTTATGGATTAATAATGAATATAGCTAATAAAAATTCTTAATATGCACTTTGAGTTTGCGAAAGCAAATTCGTATATCTTTAGCAAGTCTGCCTTCGGGGATCACAAAGTAAACATGTATGGCATGCGCTTACCTGAGGCTGTCAAAACCCGAGACCAGTTTAGCTAAAATAGCTACGTGTTTGTAGATAAGCTAAATAGCCTATTTTCGAAAATTAATTAGAAATTATTTTAAAACGGCTAGATAAATTGCTTTATTGCCAGTACAGAAAATTTACAACAAAATTCAAGATCCGACACTTGTGCGCGTTTGAAGGGTAACTTCATCACGTTGTAAAATATTAAAAGACGACAAGGTAAATCTTGTGAGCCAAACACGCCGGCAACAAAGGATTATCCTTCGTGTGGGCGCCGGGAGAAAGATAAAATTTTCCTTCGCTAAGTCGACTATAAATTTTTCTTTCGACGGAAAAGTGCGGGACCACTTAATACGACGTGAGTTTTCGCCACATTCCATTGACTCGGTGATGTCGTTGTGTGAATTTTCGTTGCTTCGTGCACCGTTATAAATTCAACCAACGTGTAACAAATCCGTGGATCCTTGACGGGCGCAACGTAAGCCGAATACCCAAGTTCGGTTATCATTTATCATGATCGTGCGACAGGATGATTGCACTACTGTTCCTTGGCTATTTTCTCGAAAATAAAGATTATGCAAACGACAATATTTTAATTGAAATAATTAGAAAATAAGATGTTAAAAATATCTTATCACTTCACAAAACAGATATTTATTATCTTGCTTTGTTTCATTAATGATGAATATAACGAAAAAAAAGATGTTCTAATTTAAATAAAAATTTTGATTGTACTCATGCATTTTGTCTGCCAAAATAAAATATTTCTGTTTTGCGAGAAACGCTATGTAATTAAATAGTTCAAATATTTTATCATAAAATAATTTTATAATAAATACCAATATAGTTTGTAGAATGTAAAGTAAATGTATCAAATATAATTTATATATACATAAAAGGAGTCACTTATAATTGCAGGGAAAGGAATGCGCGCGATTCGTTTCAGTATAGTCTCTTTTCGGATACTGCGAATCTTTAATATTGTATCTAATGTAGCGTGATGTTGATTTCTGAGGAGGAAAAAGAGGTCATAAGTCGAAGGACTCGTGTCAGGACGAACATATCCTTTCAGATAGTAATCATCCCTTCTCTTGAAATAAAGTAGACTTTTTATACACGTAAAAACAAAAGTCTTTGATAGAACTGAGTCTCACACACAAGCGTAAGCGAAACAATCGGGAGACACGAATTCTATTAAATAGAAGTCAATGCCTGATCTCTCCGATGATGTATTCTGGGATGCAATCATGTTGCTTGCTATGGGATTGCACCCATTGTTGCTCATAAAAAAACGTTTGCAAAAAACATAAGCTACAATCAGAATATATATGCATATATGCTAAACAGCATATATATATTTCTTATATTTCTTATCGAATGTTCGAGAAACTTGTACCTTAAAATTAAATAGACATCATAATTTTTTGAAACGTTCCAACATTAAATTGTCTCGCTAATGTTTTGATCGCCAAATTTTTGCCGGAATGGAATCTATTTAAAATTAACAGAAAAAGTAAGTATTTTTATATCCTTGAAGCTAGATTTATGAGAATTTCAAGGTTTTAATTGCTTATGATTCAGAGATTCTTGGCAAGAATATACATTAATTGAGCATCTTTTCAGAAGAATCTATGAATTGATTAAAGAGTCGAAAATCTTAGTTGAAAATTTTTCTATATGCTGCTGCAGTTTGAAAACACAAGAATTTTATGATCAAATTTACGACGTTTTTTCAAAATTGTTATAACTTTGCTATATTGTTTCACCAATGTTGTAATTGGAAATATTAGTGCATTTAATGTCGTATTAAAATCATCTTTGAAGGGAATGCAAAAACAGATCTGTCCTGTTTCTATATGTTAATGTCAAATACTTTTATAGCTCGAACTAATCCTTAGAAGGAATTTGCGTGTTAATTTCGTTCCGTTCTCGTCATCATTTTAATTTCGCGCACAAAATCTGCAACGAAAACATCAGTTTGAGTCCTCTATCTACTTCTTGCAGGATTTCTTACCGATTTCTGCCGATAAAGCAGAATTGTGATTCAAATGATCTTCTCATAACTTAAATGAAAAACATGTTATAATAAATAAAAACGAATAAAATTGAATACGTCATATTATTGAAAGGATCTACAAGTCTTCCCTTTCTCTTTAGAAATTGAGTATTAACGATACAGCAATCGTAATTGTGTTCGTCATTTCTGAGGCCGACTGGATGTTAATGATCATAAGAACTCAAAGAGTGAGTGAAAGGTACCATAGATCGCGCCACGAATAAAAACACCACGATTCGCATATAATAAGTCTGCATATTTTGCACATAAATTCGTAGAAAAATAAAAATTGCAATTTGTCTAAAATACGTATTATAAAATATTTATATTTTGACGAAGATGTGATTAAACAATAAATACACCAAAACGTTTCCTATATAGTAGATCCTATTGATTTTTCTTCTCTTTAGGATCTCAGAAACTATTGGAACAGAATTAAGTACCTAATTCTATACGTTGAGTTAGGAAAATCGAATTTACCTCTGTTCCAATTTAAAGGCAGATTTCTTCTTTTGCCTCTCTCTCTCTCTCTCTCTCTCTGTCTTTTTATTTTTCGTTTCTGATTGTAACATCTATTATTATCTTTTATTTTATTTTTATTTATTTTCATTGTTATCTTTTTTTATTTATATTATTTTTCTTATTTTACGATATTTTTTTCCTTGGACGGTCTCGTTTAATTACTGCGCGCGCGCGCGCGTGTGTGTGTGAAAGGGACAGAAATAGAGCTTGTTATAGAACAGTAATAAATGCTTTATTTATTCATCTCTCTCTCTCTCTCTCTCCATCAAATTGCCAAGATTTTCTCATTTCGCATTCAGCAATAAGTACGTCATGCGGTTTAAGGGTATCACAGGTGTCGAAATATTTAGATAATAATGAACCTTCAAAGTTATACCGAAATATTTCGATAAAGAAAGATCTCACGTCGCGACAAACTGACTCCCCACAAAACGCGGCTTTATGTCCTGCGTATCAGTAATTTCGCGAGGTATCATTTTTCATCGTGATCCTCTCGCCGCATGAGTGCACAGGATGAACACGCACGCCGAACATGTCTATCTGCCGTGAAGTATCAGGTGATAAATTGTTATCGAGCCCGCCGTTCGCGGCTCTTTAATCATCCGACTGCGTAACAGTCCGTTGAAGCAACTCAAGTGAGTTTGGCTCATCTGCCGCGCCGTGAAAGTAAAAATGCTGTGCTGTAGTATTTGGGTTAGCGGAATGACCTCTCCGCGATCCGCGGTATAAAATAATGGTGTTTTATTCCATTATGAGGAATAAGCGAAACGAGACCTCCGAGCGTCGGCCAATCACGATTAATTTGTCTCTTTTTTTGTAATACTCGAAGTAACGATGATACTGATAATTATTAACATCCCTGTGTCCAGTGTAAAATATGTTATATTAAAAAATAAAACATATTATAACTGTTATTGTTATCTCATGCGTACAGAGTATTAATACAGTAATAATTTATAATGGATATTGTAATATATTAATAATACACACATGATAATTATATTAATTTTTGTAAGTTCGTAAATGTCATTATTGCAACCAATTGTTCTAGGAGATGACTCGATCGTTAATTTGAATCTGCTTTCCTCAGAGGTAAAAGTGTTAATTACTTTAATTGTTATTATTTGAAAATAATTTAATTTTGTGTAAAATTTATAAGTGGTATGAAGCTTATTCTGGCTTATAAAGCTTATCATGGCTTTTATAAAGGAAATGTATTCATATGTAATTACTATTAAATTTTGAGTTGCGTATTCTTACCCTACTTCATATGTATTCTCATAGATACCATATTAAATAAGAGTACGCGTTTGCAAATTTTTATTTACTTTTCTTGATACACATTTTTTTATATTATATAGTGTACATAATTATCTGTTATTATTATACTCGCAAGATGATGGATTTGTTTTATACGTAAGAAATTATTATTTTACTTAATAAATTCTTGTTCTCTCTCAGCAAAATTTATGATGTGTGTATTCTTTATCCGTCTTCCTTTTATTCTTGTGATCATCTGCAATTATTCTTCGGAGGTGATTTGTCCGTTAACTTCGATTTGTTTGCTTCGCGGTTTAACATTGAATGATCTGTCTGCGCGAAGGACAGTGTACGTGGCTGTTGTTTATTCAATGATCTTGAAATGCGGTGAGCAATCAATGCTGAAGTATATTAAGATAGTTGCGCATCTCGTCGTTCATTTGCGTCACAATCTGCGGAGCCGCTGGGATGATTACGAATACGGTGACTTAATTTAACGAGCATATGTATCCACATCTTGAAATTCGGCAAAGAGAAGACTAACGAGGACGCAAAAGCGGATACTGGCGCGCAATTAATTTGGAAATTAGAAATTCATGTGTACGCACGTTTAATTTCATTGCGAAATATATTGCGAGGCGTAAGGGAAGGAAGACGAGAAGAAGAAAGAGGAGAGGAGAAGAAGACGAAGATAAGGATCTATCGAGATTTTATTATGATGCAAAGTCTAATATCTTCGGCTCGAAATGATGACCTTCGGTCATTTGGCGGCTTTTGTATGTTTCAGAATTAAATGAAAATTACATGATCATAATTGTGTAAAAGCCGTCAGACTAGAGATTGAGATTGAGATTGGACTGAAATTTAACCAATCAAAAGAAAGAAAACCAATCTTAAGTTTAGTGAACTTTGCTTTGATTTGTTGAATTTCAATCTATTCTCAATCTCTAGTCTGATCACGGCTTTACATAACTAAATCTCTCGGCGATTTGTATGTGGAATAAATATCCACCAACACCATGCGTGACGATTTTGACATTAAATAATAGTGATTAAAATGTTAGATAAATCTGTCGGAATATGAATTCTTTACCGATTCAGTTTAGTAACTTGTCTAGTTGTAATACGCGGATCCTCTTCAATTCGAATGTCTTTTTCTTTCATTTTTTTTTTTAATACAGTGAATGTAAAAAGTATTCGTACATGAGAAATATATTTAAAAAAACTTTATTATTAAAAGATTTTATTAAATTATAATAAATTAATTATAAATTACTTAATCCTTTAATAATTAATTAATATCATTATTATTTAATTTAATGATAATTTAATAAAAATTAATTAATTATTTATGGGTCAATTCTAAGTAGAATTATAATGCTCGTAACATGTTTTTGTAAGATTTATAAGAATTTGCAAGTACTTTTTATTCAATATCTTTATATAGACAGCTTCTTGCTAACCGTAAGATTTACGAGAAATGGTAAATATTTACAAATGATCATATGTCTTACGATACATACGAATGAAATTACAACATCAACTATAATAAGTTCTTACAAGTTTTACAAGAACGAGTTACGAGTCTTACGATTCTGCTTAAAATTGATCCTTTAGTTTTAAAAAGAATCCTCCATCTGTAATTGTGTGTGTGTGTGTGTGTGTGTTAATCTCTTTTCAAACAAAACTTTACTCTCAAATTTCAATTTTATTAAATAAAATTTTTAACATTTAAGTTACAAAATTATTTGATAATGTAATAGTGGTGTTAAAAAGTAACTCTAAATCTTTCCACATTTTTTTTTAAATCTAAGAGAGAGAGAGAGAGAGAGAGAGAGAGAGAGAGAGAGAGAGAGAGAGAAAAGAATAACTTTGGCTGGACAAAAAAGATCTAGGTCATATATAGAGGAATAAAAAATATAATTACAGACGGAAGATTAATTATCAATTTCTTAACAAAATATAAAATCCCTAAAAATTATATATTCTTAAAAATTATTTATCAAAAAAGTCGTGTAATACATTATTTCAATAATAATTTTGATAAAAAAATGTAAAAAATTGTATTATTTAGACACAAAAATTATAACTTATTTATACAATTAAAAAATTTACTTTTAAAATCACAAACACAATTATTTTTACAAAGCTTTTTTGTTTATATTAGAACAAAACGTACTCGTTGTTAATAAAATATTAATTAATTTCATGTTTATTTTCTATAAATAATGAGTTTTTTAAATAAAAACTGCTTTGAATGAATACTTTTTATATTTACTGTATAGGTTTATACTTTCACATTTCTCGCGAAACAAGAATGACGTTTTTTTTCTTTTCAAACACTGGGGCGCGTATGCTTTACCTGTATGTACTTGTAGTATCCCGTGATGCCCGCTTGATAATAATGACATCGTTCAATAACTTTTCACGGCAACACACGTGTTCACACGTGTCCGAAGGTCATGAGGTAGCTGCGAGCGGTGTTACTCTCAAAACCGAAAGATACCATCGCTAAATAATATTATTAAGTTTACATCGGTATGCTTGTTGTAAATCTCCCGAGAAGAGTGTGTCCACAGATAACTCTCTTAGCCGAGGTTCTTCCCAAATAATTTCTCTCAAACAATTACTGCGCGAATGCCCATTAAATACGGACGGAGAAACGTTCTCCATCCTGTCACTATTTTATTCTATCTTTTATTTCCTTTTATCCTCCGTTTTTCCATCTTCAGATTGTGTGCTTTCCGTTGATTTACTTTTATCACACATTTGCGTAGCGCGTAAGCTTAATTTATTACAAGAATATTCTCACTTTTTCTCTTTCTTCTTGCACACATAATATAATTTACGTATTATAATTTTTCAAATATTATACTACTAGCTAATTTTATTATTAGATATATATGCATTTTTTGCATATTAAAAATCCTTTGAATGATTTAAATAATGATTCGTAATAGTAATAATATAACAGTAATGCAAATATAACTGGAAATGATCTGGAAATTCGATAGAAGATATCGATAAAAGATATTACATATTTCCTGGAGAACAATGTTAAATATAAACGATGAAAATATTTTTGAACTACTTGATTATTAACACTTTTAGGGACAAAATATATGCATTTGACATGTATACCCAGAGACACATGTCATTTACATTCAATAAGTTGCCATTTCTCGCTATGACGACTAACTCATTTTGCGAACCACTCGGTCATTCATTCAGCTACCAGAATAAATGCTCGGAATAATGTCACTTGGCACAAATGATTTATACATTTTAAATATTATCTATACTACCAGATGAGTTCGTATCGTTGCGAACGGTTAGCAACGGTGGTTTGACACAAATCTAATTTTTTACTTGAATGTTCTTTTACCTGAACCGCGGGGCTAATATGTATAGGCTGATATGCAAGGTTGGGGAAGTTACTTTATAAATTACTTATAAGTTATTTTTTATTAGGGATGCACTAAATATCTGGTATTCGGTATTATCTGATTCTACTATCTTTTTCTACTATCCGGTCGGATAGCCGGATATAATTAGTACCCAGCAACTTTATATTGAAACTTTGCGTCATTATAATGCAGAATTCTATTCTTTTCAACTGGAAAACACTAAAATGTTATTATCTATTATGAAAAATTTATTAGTATTAAACTTTGATTACTAAGAAATGTATTGAAACTGTATTGCAAACGACCCTGTTCTACAGCCGATCAACAATTATTGCGATTTTACCTTTGCTTTTTATTTTTTTTTAATTTTATGAAATTTGTACCAGATATCCGGTAATTTTACAGTTCGTACATTTTATTAAGTGACAATAAGGTGTATTTTATTTTTTATATTATATTTAATTATAATTATTTGCTCTCTAATTTTGTATTATTTTTGTACTCAATTTTTGTAACAAACACATATAAAGTGACTTGAAAAATAACTTATAAGTAACTTATAAAATAACTTTCCCAACCCTGCTAATAAATATATACCTACTTACGTGAGAAAATTAACGACACTTACGTGTCTGCGACGACAGACAAAGATGATTCATAAGACACTAACTGTATATTTTCGCAATTCCTGGTTTTGAAATTTCAGGCAATTGAAATTGTGAGGCGATTTGTTAATTAATATTATTTTTTGAAAGAAATATTCTGAAAGATATACGAGAATAACTCTAGTAACTAAATTTGAATGTGATGATTTACATTGCAATTGATATCTTACCGTGCTATTTTTAACATGTTATATGAATACGTGGATCTTTCGATGATCACGAGTTGTCCTTTAGCATAGATGTATATCAGTTTTTTTATATTCCAATGAGCATTCGACAGATGCATTTTATTGGACAAGAAAAAACTCTGTTATGGCTTCATCTATTTTTAATGGCAGTTATTGTCTTTTTCTGTATCGTTTTTTGCATTTATCCATTTTAAATATGTCATGTGTGAATAAGAAACATATTTTTTTAGGTCAAATGCATTTCCAGAAATACCAAATTACATTTTATTAATCATGATGGAAGCAATAACGATTATGACAGTCAAGAGATTATTTATTTAAAAAATCACATATATAATACTGTGTATAAAGTTTCAATTTTAAATGGTGTGTGTGTGTGTGTGTGTGTGTGCGCGTGCGTGCGCGCGCGCGCGCGCGTGTGTGTGAGAGCAAATTTTCTACTTTAAATATACTACAGAATACAATACAGAAATACGCTCATAAATATCTTAGAGCTTTTAAAAAAATAATGTTACGAAATTCTATTTTTACATTAATTAAAAATAAACGGATAACGATTCATTTTAAACATTTTTCCAATATATTCTAAAATTATAAATTAAAATTATCTCTAATTTTGTGTTATATTAGGACTAAGCTAAAATTTATTTTTGCTAGAAAATTTTAAGAATAAATAATAATAGTTATACTAATTAACAAAAGGACTTCGTATACATATATGTATAATACTAGAAGTTTTTTGTGATTTTTTTGTGTGTGAATGCAATTTCATTCCTCAACCAGAAAAAGTCAGATATATCTATTAAAAAATGTTAGATACATCTAACTATTAAGATTTTATATAAAATTATGAATTATATATATGTACATATTCGTCTAAAAATACTTTCTTAAGATAGATGTATATTGGCAGTATATAGATGCAAAAATTAAAAAAAAAAGAATGTACATGAATTTTACGAAAAAGAAAATATAATATATCACTTTTCCAAGTGTAATAGAGATATTATATAAAAAATGCTCAACATGCATTTTATATAAAATAGTTTTTAAAAAATATGACTAACATAAAAATAAAGTCAAGTTACATGATTTGATTGCTATCTCTTTTTATAGAATAATATCTTTTGACAAATCTGTTTTACATTGTGTTTTATTTTGACATTTTTTTAAATTTATATGTATCATGATACTTTGTGTGATACTGCTCGTATTGATCGTTATTTATTATTGCACATTTAGAATGGCAATTTATGCAGCAATTTATGCGAATTTCGACCATTATTTTTAGCTTGGAGCTGATAAAGTGTACGCTATTTTTTTCCATAATAACAGGATTATTTAATTTCTATCTTAAGCGAGTTCACCTTTTTTGCTAAATTGAGATGACGACCTTTTGCGATTTTAGGAATACGTATGACTTCATACGAAGTTTGAAATCTTCCCGAGAAGACCAGATCTTTCACAAGTGTGTGTGTGTATGTGCGCGCGCGCGCACGTTCGACTCATCCGCAAAATTCGGATGTATGCTACATTGCTACGACTTATTCAAGTGGGAGGATGAACAAGAGGATCCAGAGAATAGAGGGGGCTAAATAAGGTATCACCAGAAAGTCCCCGAATGTTCAGATGGAGGATATATAAAGCGGAAGATGTGCAAAAGATGTAAGTCTGTGCATGACAAGCTTCCAAGTGACAGCTGGAAAATAAAATATCTTTCTTTCAATATGAATCTATTGGTGAGTTTGAGTTTTTGTGCGAATAAAATACTTTACGTAACGCAGTGGTACAATTATTTATAGACGTAATTTCAAATTTGCAATATTTTTGTAATTCGAGTGCCTTTGTAAATCAATTAAAATGTTTATTTTGGTTAATCAGTGCAAAGTTCTTTTAATTTAAATATGTAATCTTTGTTACATTAAATTAATTAAATTATTTAATTTTTATTGCTCATAAACAATATAGTTTAAATTTTTCAATTAAGTTGTAAATAAGAATAAGCGTTTATAATAAATGTTACAAAATTATAATTAACATAATAAATATATATATACGCTATAATATTCATTTATTTTCTATATTTTTACTTTATAAAATGTTTGTTTTTCTTCTAACATAAAATGGTATTAAAATCTCTAATCGAGGTGTCAATTTTATGTAGAATTAATATATGTTATTATATAACTATTTAGATAAAGATAAATATTTTTTATACTAAATCGTGCACTATTTCAGATAAAAATAAATTATATTGATAATATCTTTGCTCTTTCAATACTCTTCAGAAAAAATCCTTATTCTATCACAAAAATAAAGTCGAAATATATAATACCTTATCGAAGAGTACTATAATTGGATTAATGAAAAAACTACTAAAACGAATAGTGTACAATATTCGATTTGATTGATTTTCCAATTATTTCCAATTTTTTTTGTGAGTCCAATAATATTCTTCCATAACGGCAGAAGGATTGTATGATTCTTTGTCCTTTTAGGTAATTGCTTTGTGTGCCCTCGTGGCAGTGGCAATCGCCGCCCCAGTTGACAACACCAGCCCAATCCCCATCGTCAAGCAAGCCTTGGACGGACCCAATCCCGATGGATCCTACAATTACAACTACGAGACTGGTAACGGTATTCAGGTCCAGGAGGAGGGTCATCTTAACAACGTTGGTACCGACAACGAGGCCCTGGAGGCACATGGCAGCTTCAGCTTTACTAACGCCGATGGTCAAACCTACCAAATCTCGTACATAGCCAACGAGAATGGGTTCCAGCCAGAAGGTGCTCATTTGCCAACCGCGCCTCCAGTGCCACCTCAAATTCTAAGGGCTCTTCAATATATCGCCGAACACCCCGAGGAGAACGAGAAGCATTAAAGGATTCCGAAAAAGGCCCTATAACGGAAGAAGGATAGAATCGGTGAAACGAATTTCGAGGCGACGAGACGATCAGAAGAAGCCTGGTGTGAAACCGAATCATGATTGTAACGAGGATTGACGAGTATTTGGTCCCGATATAGACTAGCAACAGACTCAGCTCTTCGCGTCGTGATTATTTTTGTATTTATATGCGCCTGTATAATTAAAACAAATTTTTTGTATAATATTTGTATATGAACATAATCTTGATGATATACTGTAAATAAATTTCGTCGCAGTGCAAGACTTGTTGGTATTTATCGGAGGAGAGATGAACGGTGATCGGTTCATTAATCGCATTAACAATATTTTTAAGAATATTTTTAACGAGAGGAGCGTTAGTGAAACGCTGGGACGCTTACAAAGTTATGAACAGTGAAGAGCAGTGCGAAAATTTCTTTGTGTAGGTGCATTGTAATTCTTTTCAAGAACTTCTTTTATGACCCATTGCTTTATGGGGATACAACGCAAAACAACAGTCTCTCGATAATGAATAGTGACAATAATTAACGTCTCTATCATGAATATTAATTACAGCCTTTGACATTTTAAGTTTCGCGTTACGTCAAAATAAAAATTTTAAGTACAATACTATAGAAGAGATGGGAATAAGTTAATTTGCACGATGCAAGTCGTTTCATTATTTAAATGATCAAGGACAAAATTTATATGACTGAATTATGATAATGCGTCTATAAAAAATGAATAAATGCAATCTATTTATTGCTTTCGTTGAATAAATTAGGAATAATGTATGGTTGCAGACTAAAAAACTGCGCTACTTTATATAAAGCTTCAAGCCCCTCAGAGATGAGTAATACGTCAGATTATAAAGCATAAAGTATAGATTAAAACTGCATAAGTATCAACTGCTACAACAGTTGCAAATCAGTGTTACAACCTCACCTCTCGATGTAGCATATGAGGTACATTATTTTGCTATTTATACTTGCAGAATGCTTTCAATCAACTGATGGTTTTTATTATATAAATAAACATACTTCTAGATTTTTTTTATCCATATCTCTCGTCCCACAAGATTTATTTCTGTGTCAAGAACATATCCTCGTAGTGACTGCGGTAAGAAGCAAATGCTGCAGATCTTTCGGTGCTGGGATGCAATCTCTAGATATATAAATAAAATATGGTACCATATTTACGTTGTAAGAGAACGTAACGGTGAAAGAAAAGACATTGTCAGAAAATAGTAGAGGAGAAGGTGGTATTATGGTACCGCAGTTACATTTTACACAATAACTTTGTTAATAATCAATATTTAAATTTAAAATTTGACAATTACATTCGTTAAGATGTTGTCGAATCGATTCTGAACTCAAAGTTACGAAATATTTATTACTTGAGATACTATTAATAAAAATGTGGCAACATTGCATAATGACTCGAAGAAAAAAATGGGTGGTAATGTGGCCTTCCATAAAAATAGCTTTAAAATATTAATTTTGTTTAGAAAACGTTATTTGGTTACACAAAATTAACAAAAAAGTAAAATATTTTTAAATATATGCAAATGAATGTACATATATACATTCACATAACTTTTGCATATAAGCTGCTTATAGTACTAAAAATCTCAGTTCTCTCTCTCTCTCTCTCTCCTAAAAATAATACACGTAATATAAACTATAAACTAACAGTAGAGCTACAATTGATTATCAAATAATTGTTTTGATATGAAAACTTCAAAAAAGAGCTCGTGAGTAATCAATACTCACAGAGGGCCATATTAGCAAAATGCTATGCTATTGTTTAAATTTGCATAAATCAAAATATATACAGTCAAATAAAATGTTAAATAGCAAATAACACACTCAAAAATACATATATTCATGTGCTGAAGTTTGTAATGGGCTGAAGTTTACGAAAAATGTGGAAGTAGATGTAATTAAATGCTAAAATGTACCTCAAAAACGTTTCAAAATACTTGAACGTAAAAATGCATTATAATAAGTGCTGGCTATCGAATATTAGTATATTAGCGTCATGGTGTAACGGCGAATTACTGAGCAAATAATTCCATAAGTAATCATTAGGATTCGCTGTATGATAGCGGCGATATTAAAGGAGGCTACAATATATACACTCATGGTCATAATACCACCTTCGCCTCTATTGCATACGTAAGTATGGTGCCCGTACTGTAAATTGCTGTCCTCACATCATTCATTTGGTATCTAAGATATGCCAAATATCTTGCTGAAGACGTACGATATCTTTTAAAGATGTCAATAATAAACATTTATCAGCCTTAACAACTTTGATGATGAGCAACCGGACAAGTAAGACGCGACATCTTTAAAGTTTAAAATATTAAAACTGCTTTCCGTACGCGCGCGCGGGTTTGAGAATCTAGATCTATTTAATTTTTAATAATTTATACTTCTATTATTATTATCTACAAACTGAAATACAATTCTACGCAAGGAGCCGAAAATGGGCGAAGTTCTTTGTTCGTCGAAACTTAACACTTTGAGAAAAGGCAGGTACGTGTAAAAAAATGAAGCACATTTATCGAGTAATTTCAGTGTATACTCACTTATTTATGCCATTGTTTATACACGCTTGAATGTTACATCTCGGATGTAGATCATTCACTTCAATTCTAGATGACGATGGCAAAGGCAAATGTGCTATGTCATATGTATAACGAAAAGAAGAGATTTATCTTTTTATATATTAAAACGATTTACCACCTGATTATGAGATCATGCGCAAACTACAAGAAAGCATATAAGAACGATTATTGATCAAACCACCCCTCGACTAACACGGGAATGTAAAGGAAGGTAAAACTCTTGCTAAAATCTGTCTCCACCGACAATATAACCCTCGAAAATTTCTATAAAAGTATAAATTTTTATTGGAAGCGTATTATCTATGTGAAGCAACAGGAAGGACAGGCAATTTTGGATGAACTTAACGGTACTTTGTGCGAGCACACGCATTCAGTTTCGTTTATTCGAGGATAATCGAAATTGGCGATTGTCGCTGCGGGGGACCGCGTTCTGCGTCGGATTGTTCTTCTCGATCGGTTCCGGGGTCGTGGGCTGCTTGGCGATCCACTCAAGGGCACGCTGAATCGCCGGCGGGATCGGTGGCGGGGTGGGGATGTGGCTGCCGGATACCTGGGTGCCGAACTCATCGGCGGTCCAGCTCATGGCGATGGGGGTACCGTCCGGCGCGTTGTACTGCACGGAGCCCTGAATGAGTTGCGTCTCGTCGGAAGTGCCGGCATACTTGCGGCTGCCACTCTCTCGTTGAAGTATGCCGCCCTCAGTCTCGTAAGAGAATGAATAATGACCGCGGGTGTCACCGAGATCATGTGAGTAGCTCACGATCTTTTTCGGTTCCTGGAAGTATTGGCCGTGAACGAGCCCGAAAAGGGCCGCTACCAACTGAAACGAAGAAATGAAATTATTATCTGTTTTTCTTATACTAGTACTTCTGAGAGATTGTTTACGATAATTTACATTAACTCTTAATATATTCGATAATTTTCCTCTTCTACACAATGGATCGTTCGTATTTGGGCCAATTTTTGTCACGTTTACAGAAATTATTAAGTGATTCTTATACATATACTTTAACGTCTTTAAAAAATATTTGTAAGATTGGGTATTAAAAAAACAAGAGAAAGATAATCATTATTTAGCCAGGTGCGCCTAGTATTTCAAAGGAAAGAAATATGCAGGAATGCCTCAATTTAATTTTAAAATTGCAGCATTAATTACTTTTGTTAAAATTTATTATGTCTGAAGACTATAGCTCGTAAAATAAGAGATTAATTTGCAAATTATGCATTCAATGGCTTTTTGCGATTTCTTGCACGGTGATTTTATTTCTTAAATTATTGATTGTAAAAGTAGAATAAATTTATTTTCGAATTTTTTTTAATTTGCATCAGTTATCTGCTCCGTTCCGTTAGACTCACGATGTTTCAAAACTAAGATTCGCACAATTCAAAAACTATAAAGCTTGTCCGCGAAAATGATGATTCCATTTGATTAATGATTCCTCGGACGCGCTATAAGTATTATCGCTGAGTTAATTACATCATCCTTGTAAATGAATAACGGACATGGTGTTGTTTTCAGGATGAGGCGATACCGGGCGTCCTCGGCAAAGGACTCGCGCTCGTCACTGTCGAGTGCTAAACACACTGACTTTCCGTGACGAGCATTCACGATCATATTAAATTCATTTTTATGTAGACTTTTCTTGAAAGTGTAGAGACTACATAAAATAAACATGGCTTGCGTTATTTTGTGAATATTTTAAATTCGCGCATGGGTTAATTATAATCGAAATGATTTCATTCGAGCTAAACGAAAGATCAGCGCGATTAAGAAAGATCGGGACATGCTGTGTCCATCTCGAGGAGATACTTGCGGTGTTGGTGTATGACGAGAGTGTGGAGTATCAATGCGCGTTTACACACAAAGTGTTTTAATCCTCGTCATGTTTGTAAAACCATCGAAGATACCTTTCCCCGCGAAAGGTCAGGACAAGATGAATGTATTGGTAGGTAGGTCACGATTGCGATCGGTAAGGGGAACAAGAGAGTACCTTGTGTGCTAATGATGTCGTATTACGTTACCCACGATCGAATGTAACTTTTTCCCATAGTCGCAGTCTTCGATTAACATCCGGTGACCGAGACTGATTCGTTTTGTGCCGGTTTAGACGGTGCGTTCCCGTCATACAACTACCATTCACTGTGCAACGTGAACAACTGCGTTCAATGTAAATGAATACATTCCCTTGATACGAGATGACTCATAATCTCATAATATTAATATTATTAATAATATAATAATTATTATCAATAATAATAATGTTATTATAATTTAAATTCAATTAAAAATTATCAAATAATAATAATATATTATTTTAAAGTCTTTGTTATATGTAAATATTAAAAAAAAATAATTTTTTTAATATTAAAAAAATTTCTTAATTTATGTTTTAGTATTTTGCACTTTTGACATTCTATCGCAACTTTCATTTACTCAAGACTCTTTTTTATACATTAATATAGAATATAATCAATTCATATAGGAAACTGACCAGATTTGATGGTAACACATCATATATCAACAATAATATCGCCAGCAAGTGTCGAACAGATGTCTCGGATTAGTTAGCCAACTTGTGCTTTCTACAGAGAAAGTGGACAATTAGAAAATACGTAAGTATATGCAAATTAACGACTCGTTCGTCATGGTCTGCGTTAGTCATCATCAGTGCAAGACGCGCGCGACAATATTGCCATTATGTGAGCTTTACAGATTTAATGAGTTATGTAATTTAAATAGATTATGCAACGTCGTAATGGATGTTTCGCGCCGCGTAACTTTCGTACGATGATGAATAACCCTACCATATACGCACATAACATTAAATCACGCACGGCTGTTCATAAATATGTACGGGCGATCAACTTCGACTTCGCGATTTAGAGAATTCAATGATTGGACGTGTTTATTGTCATGGAAATTAAATGCATGGAGTGTGACTAATGCGGAAATATATATGAAAATTGAACGTGTTCTCCATTTTTTCTGCGAAAGACTGTCGCAAGGAGAAATTATTGCGCGCATTTTTATCGATGCGTTTTTTTAATCGGAAAATTTATCGTAGCTGTACGATAAAATAACAAAAATAGACCGACATGAATAAACGACTTTTAAACAAAATAAATAAAATACATTGTTTAATAGTGCCAATTTGAAACGTATAGATTAGTGATGGCAAAATGAATACGAAGTAATCTATGTCAAAGTTTAATGTAACGATAAATGTTTCGTATATATACGAAGGATTAAATGTGAAATACTGTGTGTATATATATATTTCATATCCATATTCAATTTATATATTTTCCCGTGACCTAGATACGTAAAGCCTCGTAAAATTACAAAAATGCAATGGCACATCATACTTCATCTGTATGTTACGTATAAAAGCTTTTTCTTCTAAACAGAGTACCTCTAAAATTACAACTTATATTCATGCATATACGTTATGTTAGTTTCATGCATTCATTAAGCAAAAACATTATTATACTTTTCTCTCGGTTTCGATCATGGGTACTACCACAAACTGTATCACTCATATTTGGCAGAAAGAAGAAACAAATATTAACTTTTCTCTTCATTTTTTAATATTGACTATTTCTTTTTCTATTTATTTTTTGCCCGCTATGTTTATCGCAAATTGAATAAACTGCATTATAGTAAAATCCAAAATTTAGTTGTCGAATTACGCGAGATTTGTCGCGTTTTAATCTAAATTATAATTATTAACGCATAATATTATTAATATTAATAATAATTATTGTATTATTAATATTATTAATAATATTAATATTATGAGATTATAAGATTATCACATCAAGGGATAGCTAGAATCTGTTTCATGCAAGATCCCAGAAAGCCTTCGAAGAGGAGCAGACTTACCAGGATACGCATGTTGTCTGCTCGACGATGATCGCGCGTTTATACGATTGCAGAACGCGTGGTCGAAAAGAAAAAATGAGAAGCGTCTTGAGCCTTCACTCAATGAGTGTAGCGCGTTTAAGCGAAATAGATGACAAAAAAAAGATAATTGAGCACCACGAGCAAGCGGTCACATGTAGAGCTCGCCTCTCCCGATGGTTGCCGGCGTGAAGTTTGCGAGCAACTCTTGGACCGTTGGGGGCAGAGCCGACCTTTATACTGGCGCAGTCCACGATGCGGAGACGCCAGCTTTTACATAACCCGGGAAAGTTTATTTCGGCTCGACCGTCCGCGTTGCTCCCTCTAAGAATTCATAGAATCGGGAGCACACCGTACAACGGTGACACCCTCTTAGATGCACAGGTGTCATCGCCGTGACACGGCGTGTGGTCAGGTCACCCACCTGCGCGCACCTGCGGGAAACCTGCGGAGGGACCACCCGCAGGCACCAACGCGGCGTGACGCGTGTTCGTCTATATATACGCGTGCAATTACGCTCCGACCTGGAGATTTTCCTCCTCGCAATAACAGTTCGGCGACGGTCCATACGGCTTGCAGTTTTCGCCCTTACGTAATGACACATATGAGGCGACCGCCTTGCGCAACCTGCAGACTCGAACTCGAGAACTCGACGACTTCTCCTTTTCGATTGCCGCCAGCGGCTTGATCTCGCGAAACCATCGCTTGAGAGAGAAAAAAAAGGGGTAAAAAGAGAATGACTGAACGAAGTCGAGAGAAAAAGAAAAGGAGAGAGAAATAAGGTGTTTATTACTGTTCTAGATACTCTGTATATGTTCTAGAGCAAGCTTTTCAAGAACAATACAGAAGTAACTGAGAGAAAATGTACAAAGAAAATAATATAGAGTATAATAAGGAAAATAATAATATAAATAAAGAAAGTAATAAAGAAAATAAATAAAAATAAAATTAAAAAGCGACAATAAAAGATATGGTACAAACAGAAAAAAAATAAAGAGCGTAATCAAAGAGACGAGAGAGGGAGAAAGAGAGAGAGGGGAGGGGGAATTAATCGATTGTCTTCTCAGTGAAATGATTTGGTCCGGTTTTGCGACGTCCAATACTATACGCTTCTTGCGCAATATTTCGATACCGAAGATTCAAGCCAGTACATTTGCGAGTTAGCATTAGATAATGCAAATGAGCGTAAACGTTTCGTTCCTGAGATAAGATTAATTAATGTCTATCGGATAAAGCCAAATACACAATTAAAAAGTACAGATAATAAAAATAACAAATTTCAATCTATTTTAATATATACTAAAATAAGTTAAAATCTATTATTCTTTCTCTCTCTAATGCCTCTACTTCTTAATTGTGCATTAATTTACATAAGATGACTTGTATGGATCAACGAATGATTTAACGAAGGATTCTTCTATTTTACTTATTGAGACAGCCATATACTCTCGAAATTTTTTGGAGTACATAAAATCTCAGTTTAAAGAATGAAAATTGAGCCAATTTAAAAAAAAACTGGTTCAATTTTCAATCTTTAAAAGTGAGACTTTATTCTTCAGAGTAACAATTATTGTTTATTACTATCTCTATAGATTTCGCGGGAAAGATTTCCATGAAGCAATTGAAAAACATATCACGTTGAAATACGAAAAAAAAACATTAGAATATTTTTTTTATGTTATGTGACGTAAGTATTGTATTGCACCTCACGGAAATGTCGAGATAATCTTTATTATCACATAAATGAAACGTAAAATCGGTCTCGGAATAGAAATCTCTATTTTTCGATAAATCGCGACGTCAGAGAGATGGGCGCGTTCGCGAGCCTAGACAATGACTACAGGGATTATTCGACAGGAAATTACAGAAATATTCCACGTGGGCTTTAATGTCAAATGCAAACGAACGCGCGTGATGTTCCATTGTAAAAGGTATGGGCTTCTTATGTGCTGCGATCCAAAAATTCGAATTGGTTTTCAGATTTTTAATGTATGCAAATTGAATGAAAAGCAAATACCTTCTAATGCATTCCAAATTATCGCAAGTTCATTTTTTACTTTACCGTTCAAAATTTCTTAATCCTTCGGTGCCATACCATGAGAATGATACACTTGAGTATGGCATATCCAATTAATTGGATTGCTTATAACTTTTATTATAAAACTGAACTTATTGAAAAAAATTTTTTATCAAAATGCTAAACGTTAAAAAACAGTAAATATATGTATATATATAATGTACCTTAATAAAAAAGCTAAGCAAAAAAATATTAGAAAAAATATTGGAAAGAAAAGCCAGATCTGCCATATCGAAAGTGACATTGAAGGGTTTAAGAATTCCAGCAACATTATAGCGAAGGTTTTGTTATGCAATCGATGATTATGTTGTTGTAGCTCAACGCAAATTTAACGCGATAAATCACTGAAATTCCAATCGTGCAGTTTATTCTCCGAGCGGATATTTTCTCTTCAGGTGCGAAGAAGGCAAAGGTTACATTCAATAGTACCTATCACTTAACCTTAGGGTAATGACACCGGCGTCTCAAGCACCCGTTACCCGGTTTTCCGTGGGAATTGAATCCACAGACAACCGCCAGGCTTGGTCCTTGGCCCAATGATCCCAACAGTATGGTAGCGTGTGCGGCTGCAAGTGCACATGTAGACAAGGGTATTACGCGATAATCAATGTTTATCGCGTAAAAGGAATCGTAGTGAAAGGAAATGGAACCTTCGTTAACTGGGGTGTGAGCCAAATGAGAAAACCACCTAAGATCGGTCGGAATTTCGTTACTTTTTTTAATACACGGGTTTGTAACTCATATAGATTTTTATGAGCTTTTAGATGGCTTTTACTAGTTTTGTTAAACAATAAAAATTATTTACACAAAATATTGTGTACTCTATAAATGTATTGTTGTTAAATATAATTATTGTAAATAAATCATTGTCTTAGACTTACAAAATGAATAGATTACATAGAAAAATTTATAAATGAATGTTCAATTTAAGTTTATTGTTAAATTCATATACAATGTAAAATTATATTCAATTTTACTTCTTTTGAATTATTTGTATAAGTCACCATTGCTCCTATTTAATATGTTGTTAATTTGACTAAAACAATAGTGTTAAACAATTTAACTAAAAAAAAATAATATATTAATTATTCAAATTTAATTTATTATTTACTAATTATAAATGCATAAAGTAATATGGATAATGTCTATTAAACAATTACATTAAAACCGACCACAGAAATAGATTGATTTTGATATATATAGAAGTTAAAAATAAGATAATATTATTTAACATTGCTTCTTTAATATTTAACAATGTTAAAGCTAAAAAATCACTTTATCTTTAGCTTTTTTTCTCTAAAGTCTAAAGTATATCATAACTTTTTTTATTTCAAAATCTTTTTTTATATCTTCTTTATAGACATTATTTTGAAAAGTACCCTATTTATAAGAACAAATCAGAGATAACATACTATTAATAATATAAATAATAGATAAACTAATCCAATAATCTAATCTTTACATATTTTAAAATAGTTTTTTATTATTGCTTTTTATAAAGACTATTAGAATAAAATTAAAATAATGTTTTTTGATAAAATAAATTAAAAAGTAATTAAAACATAAACAATACAGTTTCATGGCTTGTCGTCGTCTGCGTATTCAGTAAAATAGAAGTTGACGCTTGCTTTGTGTAAGCTTAAAGTCACCGCAGTAAATACGGTTGCTACTGAACAGGCGAAAACCAATGTTTCACATGTCATATATGTAAGATGAAACTAGCAACTATAAACTCTAATTATTGTACTATATACATACATATATACAATAATAATTTAGAGTATCATTAAGTATAAGCGAAATATTGTATTTAACTTTCAATAATAATTTGGAAGAAATCCCATGCTTGGTAATCAAGTGGTCTTAGAAATATTCGTTGCCCAATCAGCATCTGAAAATTCGGTGTGTGTATATATCTAATAGAATCTCTTTCAACTATACCTCCAGGCAAACACAAAGTTACATGTAACGTACCCGTTAGTTGTAATTTCCCATACACTCAACATACCTGTAATATAACACACGTGTTATATTACAACTAACGGGTACGTTACATGTAACTTTGTGCTTGCTGGGCTTCTACCAGATTTATAGACAGATAAGCAGATATCAATGCTATTTTAATGATGGGTAAACCGCTTCAAAACTTCAGACTTGAGAAAGCGACCTTGTGCCGAGAAGAAAATGCGAGGCTGTCAACTGCCTACATTAAAAGTTGGTCAGTTATTGGTGTTAACAGTGATGCGATATCATTCTCAATCAAATATACAAAGTGCAGAATTCTAGATATTTTAGGTGTTTATCCTGTTTTATATTTATGACAGAAAATCGTAAAATAAAATCTCAACTCAATTAATTGTGCAAGAATAGAAAAGTATAAAATCTTCTTGCAATTAATTTACGAATGTATTACACGTACTTCTCTTTTGAATAAAATGAAAAATTCAAAAATTTTTCTATGTTGTACTTGAAAGTAATACAAGAAATTTAAGCTGCGATTTAGAATCTGAATAAAAAATTATTTCAGTAAGAAGTAGATATGTTCTTAAAAAGTAATTAAAATAAAATTTAAAAAATTGTCATTTAAGCTACGAAATTGTATCGTTAAATATAAATATTGAATCATTTCATATGTTTACGACATTCATTCTTATACGGAAAATATGGATAAATTTCCAATTCCAGTCACTTTTTGCAGAGATTATACACCTGATACATCTTTAAATCCTGACATCGATAACAATAAATATTTGTTCATTTACCAACTTGAAATTTGGATATCAATCTTTTTTCTCTTCGCAATCATTATCGCGTCTTTCCTACTCTGTCTTTCCTACTCGTTTCGCTAATAAGTATTCGAACTTTGATCCGAGAATCTGAGAAAACTGAATCATTCACAACTCGATCTATCTATTCATCTTCCTCTCTGATGGCATGACCGAGCATACGTTGATACCTCCCCCTACATGACCCCGCTAAATAGTCGTCGAGGCGCTGACCATGAGAGAGGTGGGCACGCATCCAGAGGAGGATATCAGCGGTCTCCCCCCCTCCCAGAACCGGCCGAGTAGTTGTAAGCGAGTCATACGATTCGGACTCGAGTCTCTCAACTATGCACGCGTCGCGAATCACGCACGTACAACGGCGCTGACGTCGCGGTGTGGGTATCACACGGTGTGTGGTGTGTGTGGGTGCTGTGCACGCGTATATACGTGCGTGCCGTGCACGCGTGTATGTATGTGTGTCACGAATCGCGGGCAATCGCGAGTCGCGACGCACGGGCGTACACATGAACCCGGATCGCCGTGAAACGCGGGTTCACGGCGGTGTTGTCGCTTCGCGGCCCGAAAGCGATCACTCCGAAGCGATTGTTCACTTCGATCGTGCGATTTTATTCCGAGAAAAAGAAACGGGGGAAAAAAAGAAGTGAACGGAGAACGAACGCGCGCCATACCGCGCAGATGAGAGTACACGTGATACGTTCGAGAAACACGCGCTCGCGCGTACGTATGTGTGTGTGCGCGCGCGTACAGTGGATGTAGTCTCGTTATCACTCGAGTGATACGCGGATGACTTTTGCTCGTCTCGTCGAGACGCATCCGATCAGGATTTTCAGGCACGCTGCAATCTGACAGGTAATGCACTTCGCGTGACGTGTGACGCGCTTGGAAGTATCATCGAATGATGATGCTTACCTGTGACAACTCGTTCCCTCCAAAAAGCGCGCGCTCTCCGATCTCGATTTCTCGCAGCGTGACGCACGATTGTTTTTCCTTGTTAGTGAAAGTGCAAAGTTTCGTTTTTACATAACAATGCTTTGTAATTTTCAAATATATTCCCAAATTTTTTAAGATTCGATTTATGAATTTTATTTTTATCGTATAAAATATAGAAAAATTAACAAATATATATGTATGTATATATGGCATATTCTACGTGTCAGTTCACCTAAAAATAAATTATTTGGGATTTTTTAAATGATCATCATAAAAGATAAAAAAAAAATGAATATATTGTATGCCTTGCATCCAAGATATTAGAAGTGGTCGTTTTAACAAATTTTCCGTTTTTTTTTACATCTGTAATAAAAATTACAAAATATATCAAGTTTTTATAATAACTAAATATACATTTTTTAGAATTTTTTATTATTTTACGTCATAATGATAACTTTAGTGAAAAAAATATAATAATACAAAAAATCAATTTTTTAGTTTTAAATAAATATAAATGAGAAATTATATCCACTTTTAAAAATCTGAAACAATTTTCAAAAATATTCTAATATATATGCAAAATATGGTACCATAAAGAAATTTTGGGATCGCAATGGAATTCACTCGTAAACAAATATTCTTTGCAAAACAAAATTTAAATTTTAGCCTAATCACTATAAAACAAAGATACTTTAAGGTACTTTCTTTTACATTTAATTTTTTAATATGTTATTGCTCAATTATTTGTTAACGATCGTAAAAAATTTAATGTTTTTTTAAAAAGTATAATTATAAAAAATTAATGTTTTAATTTGAAAGTATGGAAAAAATCTTTAAAAATTCATAACAACTCATCTTCATAAATGAAGAAAAGAAAACGTTTTGAAACGACTACATCCTCAATATTTTGAATGCAAAGTATATAATATCTATTTCTTTTACCTTCGACCCAATATTAACATGTTTTTATTTAAAAAATTCTAAGCAGTGTATGTCCTGACACAAGGAATGCGCTACACACACACACACACACACACACACACACACACACACACACACACACACACACACACACAATGTCCCGAAAGATAAAGTAAAAAGCATTTTAAAGCTTAAAACTTGTACATAGCTTTACGTCGTTCTTAAAAACAATTTTATCTTTACAATTCTATATCTTAACAATGACTTGATTGCAAAAGATTCGAAAAACAGTCTGAAATTCAAAGTTTATATTTTAATACTTTTAATTATTTTTAAATTTAATTGTGCAGAACTCGGGGGAGGGGGGGTAAGAAATTTTTGCGATGTTTTTTTGCCGAATTTAAATGTTGATTGTAAAAAATACAATATTTAATTTTTAAATCGCGTGATTTGGTAAAGAAAAATTGTAAGAAAATTTTTAAAGAAAACTTTATAGGTAAAACTGCACTTTTTTTTTAAATATTAAATTTTTTGTTGAGTAGTATATATACGTAACAACGTCCATATTAATGTATAAACTTAATTAATAATAGACTAAATTTGAGTCAAATTTAATTTATTATTTATTAAGTTCATACATTAATATGAACGTTGTTTACTTTAAAACTAATTATAAAAATGAATTGTTTTACATTTTAACATATATGGAAGTTAAAAATAATAACATATTATATTGAACTCAGAATGATTACTATTGTTTGGTTATTATTGTTCCTTTAAAATTTAACAGTGAATATAAATATATATATATATATATATGTTTATGTGTAAAATATTATTCTCTATGATTATTGCCTTTCTAACTTTTCGTTATTTGTCGATATTGCAAAAAACTTGTTTGCCTAAGTAATTAAAAAATTATAATTAGTGCCATTACTATTCCACAGCGATCGTTTGATGTAACGCTTGATGTAACGGCTGTCCGCGTGAAAATTGTTTAAGCATTATAAGACATTTGTAAACATTGTTGAGCGTAAGAATTTTGTAACAAATCATATTAGATTAATAGCCGTACGCACCTGCGATGACACTATCTCTAGCTATCAGAATGTCGTAAAGAGTCGCGCAACATAGTCAGTCGTATCTGCAAGGAGTACGCGCACGGTCACGTGGCTGTTTCTCATCGTTATGTCGAGACGAAAGAAAGTTGTTTTAGCGGATTTAAGTTTTAAAACGGAAACAAGAAAAAATCAAAGTTAAATGGGTAAATAAAATAGAATTAAATAATATTAACATTTAGAAATTTAAAGTCATGGTACTTAAGACAAGCTGAAACAAATCGAAAAATTTAGACCTTTAAACTTATGAGAATGTTAACGTTAAAAGTTCCTTATAATTAAAGATTCTTTACAATTTTTAATAAAGAATGTTAATATTTGCGATTTTTGAATAATGATATCTTCTTTATGTTTAACGATATTAACAGTAGAATAATAATTTACGTGCATATATTTTTATTATTTAATAATATTTACATAAATTTAAATATATTTATCAATGGAAAGAGATAAAGAAGAAATTAAATTGATTAATTTAATTATTTACATATTGCAACAAAAGTCGTGACAAATCTCAGTAAATGAACCACAATAAATTTGATAAAAAATTAGTGAGTACAAATCAATCACTTTGACTGTTTTCATAGTTTTAATATTGATAAACGTAATAAATATTTGTATTATGTAAATAATTAAAGTTTCATAGAATATTATTTGATTTCTATTAATGATATAATGAAAATCATTCGTCAGTAAATAATTTAAATCGTTGGTTGTACAAATTTCTCGAATTGATATTCGTCGCGAGATGGCATCTAATATATATATTCGACAATTTATGTTAATCGTATGAACTACCACAGAGAGAAATACTCCTCGCGCCACTCAAAGCTTGTTCGCACCGGTAATCATGTTATGGATGATACAATTCGCGGATGTGTGTTAAATTGAATATTTCATTGAAAACATCCCAGAGAACATTCGTGGAATATAATTACTCTTAAAGTGTAGATCAAACATTTAAACAATTTCATGAAAATCTTTGTAAGAGAGACATTTCTGCACAAAAAGAGAGAACGATAGGAAAGATAAATGCATAAAAAATATATAAAATACATTTTTATAAATAATAATAAATGGAAAAATTTTTATAACATCATACAAATACGAATATTTTTAAAAATTAAGTTTTTAAACAATTTTTCAAAACACATAATCAGTTTTGCGAGTATTGTAATGTATTATATGTTATTAAGGTCAGTCACACACTATCAATCCGTGTTATAGGTCAGTCACAGACTATCAATCCGAACTTTGATCACGCTGTTTGATACAATGCAACGTATTCTTCTCGTTTGAACTCTACAAGTATTTCATCGCCTCACTGGCCACTACCACCTTCGATAAAATCGGCGGCAGCCCAAACAATGGTTTGATGTCTCTCGTCATCGTTTATTTATAAGTTCCTTTCTGGGTGTCTCAAGATTGTCGAAAGTCTTCTATCTTCTGAATTTTACAGTAAATCTGGAGCCAACCTTTCCTTTGATTCGACGGATGTGCGCGCGTATGTGTTTGTGGTTATTTAATAATTTCTGTATCTTGTTTCTTCTATTCACATGTCTTTCGAAGAATCGTATGTGTGTTATTTATATACACTGGACCAGTTGTCACAATTTAGTGATTTGCGATTTTACACTACACGATGCGCCTAAAGGTTTAATTAAAATTTAATATCTTGCTAACTATTAGCATCAATATTATTAAATTGCTTGTCAGATACTATTAAATTGCTTGTCAGATATTATTAAATTACTTGTCAATTTAATAATATATGATATTACTCTAGTTTTGTTTATGATTGCGCTTTAATATTAAAAAAGATTTTGACACATGGTTTACACAGAATTGGATATATATTATATAAATTTATACTGAAATATTTAAGTACTCAGATCCGCTTTAAAAATAGGATTACTTCTCTTAATTAAAAAATTTAATTAACTTAAAATTCAAACTTAATTTATGCGACATTTAATCGTAATTTATCATTGATTTTTACATATCGTTAAATTTAAATTTATTATTAGAATATACTATTCGTACTGTGCTTTCCGTTTTTATTGTAAAGTTTTATTTTACTGCCAGATAAAAGTTGGTCGCTTATAACTACCAATTTTCCTAAGATACTAATAGAGGTCTTTTTCCCCTTCCTCAATATACATGTATATATATATATATCTCTCTCTGTCTGTAGAAGTGGTCATGCGATTATGGACACCGAGAGCGGTAACAACGATAGCGGCATCAATGGCAGCACCAGTGACGAACCGCGCAACGAGAGCAAGTCCGTCCTACCAAAGCACGGGGATGCTACCCACGGCAAATTCCTCGGCAAACAGGCCGGCTGCGTGCGTAAAATGAGCACGATGCTTGAAGAAGAGGGCGACGTGTCCGACGACGCGGATCCAGACGTGATCAGGATCCGCCGTCAACATCAAAAACGCCCCGAGATCGAAGCCGAGTGGTCCTCAGAAGAGGAGAGAGATCGTTTGCTGAACACCGCCAAACATGAGATCCTCGTTGTGCCGAGCACTAGTGGTAACAATGTCAAAAGGGTGGCCAGCCACGAGGACAGTCCCGAAAGTATTCCTCGAGATAAAGGCCATCGTCGACGGCCGCAGCCACGGCTGGTGCTTGATCAGGCTGACTCCGGGTCGAGTTCGGATCGCGACAACGGACTGCATAGCCCTGGCAGATCGAGCGCCAGAAGCATTGATCCACGACACTATCGTCATTATTGTGCCAACGTGCGTTCGCCGAGAATCTTCAGCATGGATGAGAACCATCAGCACTGTCCCTGCTGCCATCAATTATCACCTACCTGGACCTCTCTGTACACGGAGAACAACGGAAGTCAGGCTCGCTCATTCCCCGACACGATCTCGATCAGATCTCTGGCGTCGATCGGCCTGGGCTCTTCTGACGGCCGGAAGCTCACGATACGTAGAGTTCCCACTTCGCCGTCGGAGCTGCTTAACGTGGTACATCCGCCACCGTAAGTGAGACACATTGCCTACGATTGTGCCTCGGTACTTTCGAAGAAACGGCCGCGTGAATCACGTTCCACGTGATAGCGCGCACGCGTGCCCGTTTGAACGTGAGTACGCTTTCGTGCAAAAACGAATAGCGGAGTCTGTAAAAAAAAGAACGATCAGGTTACGTTCGTATTTTATCTCTTAAAACGAGATGCACGTATATACAGAAGTTCGGTGGCGAACAGAAGAGATAGAAATTAGTTCTGTGTCGCTGTTTCTGATATACGCGATTAATTTCACCGCAATTAATCTCACTGAATTTATTCTTTTATTTCTTTGAAGAACGTTTTTCCTTAAAAAGAAATTAGTCTTCAAAGAGATAATTACGATGCTACACGAAAAAAAAAAACGGTTTTGCTAAGGTTTCTAAAAATTTTAAGCTACATACAGATCTGAAAATAATTTTGTTCAACGACAATAATTACGTAGGAATCTCAAGCTTGATGATCAATGCTGCAAAAAGTTTTGATATTCTAACAATTTGAGGTCCTACATAATTATTTTGATATATATATAGTCCAATAAAATTATATTCAAATCTATATCTATATAGCTAAATTTTTAGATATTTTAGCAAAACTGTCGTTATATATCACGTATATACAGATTTAAAAATAATTTTATTTGGACCATATCAAAATAATTGTATAGGTTCAAACATGTTATTAGAATATTAAAACTTTCTGTAACATTGTTATCAATTTAAACGTACTACGTAATTACTTGGATGATCCAATGAAATTATTTTCAAATTTGTAAATTATTTTCAAATCTAACCAAATTTTTAGGTATTTTAGCAAAACCGTTCTTTCCATGTATAATTATTAGAGCGCCCGTTTTGTAATAGTATAAGTATAAAATAAAAAATTTCGTGTTTACACGTTTGATGAGGACACGCGTGATGAAAATAATATATTGGGAGAGAATTATCAGAGACAAGATTTCTTTTAAGAAAAATAATATAGCGCTCACTTGAGATAACACCTAAATCCCACTAAATCATCGAGACAGTTTTATCTAAAAAATTGGCAAACACAATCGAGGCAATCGATGATCGTTGAATTTTAAATTATTTTCCCGTCGCGTTAAATTAAATTATTCCTTTGTTTAACGTGTCCTTATCTCCAATTCTAAGATACATCATAATCGTGAATTAGCAGCATAATTAAATTGTGTGACAAAAGCTCTATCGCCCATATGCTTCTCACATAGGATCTAATACTTTGTGTAAATATCCTAAATAAACTGAACCGTTTTACGTGACACATAAAAATGAAGCTGTAGCCCGATGTATCCTTCAGTAGAAGAGCTCCGCGAAGCAGTTCGAGAGCGCATTGTTCGAAAACTATCCTGACGATTATCTCCAAACAATAAAGATACTGTAAAACGTTCCGGAGGTGCTTGCCTAATGCGTGTGAATTGTATCGCAAGTTGCAAATTTGCCACTTCGCTTTGTCGCGTTGATGCAGCACAATTTTTTTACACTATTCAAGGTTAGTCGCATCAATTATTAATGGTTAACTAAATTTACCGTTCCTTTCTAGGTTATAGTTTTAAAGCTAAAGAATAGAGAATGCGCGAGATAGAAGATAAATAAAATAAATTTTAATGTAGGATTAAAATATATGTCAGATTGAAATAATTATGTAATAATAGATTACATAACATTAATAGATACAGTAAATAAATAATAATAGATTGAAATATATTACATTTATCCTTTTTTTTAAGCTTTCGCTACTAAAATTGACTCTAGAACACCTATTGAATTTTCCATACAGATCGCCTTAAGTGCAATTTAGGATCGTTCTCGCTATGGACTAATATTAATTGCTGTTGATAGAATTTTCACACTGCATACCTGCATTGCAATCAGGACTATGATCCGGAAAGGAGCAAGAGTCAAGTTAGTTAATCGACAGCGTCGATGAAATTGGCTCTCAATTTACCACGGATAGTTCTAATCAACGTTTGTCGCTACCTGTTCTAAAGCGCGGAAGCTGCTGCATCAGATTCACCTCGTGTCCGCAAATTAGAGTCGGGAGATCGAAACCGGTATAATTTCCGATATAATTTCGGTGAGTTCAAATGTCGGTGTGCTATACACGTACGAAAACGGTCTCCGCTCGCGAGATACGAATCCACCGTCATCGAAAATTGAATTCACCTATTAATTAGACCGGTCTAGTTAGACCGGTTTCGATTGCTCTGATTAGGGCCTCGTCTATCATCGGGCTGCGGCGGATTCTACGTACGTGACGAGAGATGCGCTACGCGTCTAAGCTCGACGCGAAGCCGTCAGATCTCGTCATCCAGGGTCTGCAATTCCGGCGTATCGTCCCGAAGACGTAAGTGGATAATAGGTGTACAATGTAAGACCCCACCGGTTGTTGTAAGTAGGTGTGCTTGTGCGGTGTGACATATTGTTGCGATTCCGTCCTGCTTCTTCCATTGAAACGGGACAGCGCTTGAAACGACCCGTAATCGTCGTCCTACATTTAGATCTTGTCACATCTCGTTTTTGAAGCGGCGCGCACACGGGTCTCCCGTGTGTGAAAACGATACCCGTCTTCATGAGATCGTTAACGCGAATAAAGAACGGAGCGCTCTGCACAAAGAGAACGATTTTGATGAAATATTTAAAATTTAATTGGAATTACAGAATTGAAAATTATTTTTTTAAACTATCAAAATAAAACACTCAAGCATGGTGAGTAAGAAAATTTATAGTTATTGTAACAATCAGCTTGAATAATATCTCATTTATTTCAAGAGTTTTAACAAAATTATTTTTGGATCTATATTTAGCTAAATTTGAGATTGCTTTAAAACATTTATAAAAATGGATCAAAATTATCCTTACTCCACTTTCCCTTGATAGTCAGTAAATAGTCGTAAAAGGCATATGAAGTGAGGTTAAGCCTATTTTCACTTCATGTTCTTTTTACGACTATTTACTGACTGCCGAGAGGGGGGAGAGGTAAGAGTAGTTTCAGCCTATTTTTATATGTGTTTTAAAGCGATCTCATTATTTTGTTTCGCCCAAATTTTCTTTATTTATAAATGGCATGCAAGAAACTTGATTTCTTAAATAATTTAACATCTGACACAATCGCGGCGACTAGTCAAGAACCTTAACATCTTTTGTAAATTTACTTTTCATCAATTGTTAATTTACTTTTGCAAATATTTACTTACTAGAAAAAATTTGTAAGTTACAATTTCACTTACGCGTGTGTGTAAAAATGTAAAAATTACTCAAATTATTCACTATAATTGTTACATGAAATTTTTTTACAGCGTATGAAATAGAGAGAAACCGGAAACACTTTTCTCAAAGTCCTCAAATAATATGCGATACAATTACGTCTATTAATATCACCTTTAAAATCGTAATATGCAGTAATTCGTCTGAAATTAGTCCTTGTCTTCTCCAGTGCGAAAATTCTGTCGATCGGTGCCATCTGACACTCGTCTTCGTTACTGTCATATTTACGATGACATATACGTATATCTTCTTTAAACAAAAAAAAGCTACTGACATGCCGTATACGAGGCGCATTATCGTATCCACGATGCTTCCGCGGCGTGGTATATTAGTTTTCCGTTGCGAAACGAACGGGAATGTACACAGGTGCGTCGCGTATATCTTTCAGCCATTGTCGACCGCCCTTTCCTGGCCCCTCCGCCGCCCATGGCGGCCTGACACCATTTCTACGCTCACCGCACCGTAAAGTACAAATTTACGCGATAAATGCATAAAAATTCCTCGATCCCGACGCTTACATAATGCACCGTGCAAAAGTCGGTTTTTATGTTCCATACTATTTCACGCGACGCTTTTATCACGGTAACACCGACTGGATTCTTTCCGGTATTGGCTCTCGTTCGTTTGCGAGCGCCCTTTGCCTATATATATGAACGCAAACGCGAGCGGAATCAGCGAGGTATAATTGGCGATCCTACGATATTTCGTGTAATACATGGACTGCGTTACCATCGCTAATCGGTACGTCACGTTATGACACTCGAAATCGACCGCTGTATAAACAATGACGATGAATATTTAATGGTCGCCATTGGACTTTATGTGAACGCGCGTCATGCAAATGAACCCGTAAAGCACGGCTGACACGTGACGCGCCTTTGTGTGATTTTCCGTCAAATAAATTTTTACAATGCATTAAGCACAGTTTCCGTAGATGCATAATACGAGGTGCGAAATCATTAAGCACTTGAAAGAGTCGTCACGGTAGTAATGATCCTTCGCTGATTTATTGTTCCGAGGGAATTTATAGAGACGTACTGCCCGCAAGTGATATCCTTCCCACTTTACGATGCGAAGATTAAATTATATATTATTCGCCTGGCGAAATATTTAATAAAACGTTTATTGCTGTTTTTCCATTAAACTGTCATAACTCGTAACATTTTTCTCAGAGCTCTCTCAATTTTTCTTTCGCATTCCACGCTGTAGATGTCTTTCGTTCGAGCACCGGCTACATTTGCAATATAAAAGCTTGACGTTGTGCGTTGCATTTTTGCAGTTTCGAGGATGACGTTTCTACGTGGACCAGCTATGACGATCTGGACGCGGACGATCCCGGCGATTATCGGCAGCCCAGGAGGCTTCACTGGGCGAATAAAATGGAATTTGTTCTCGCCTGTATAGGCTACTCCGTCGGTCTCGGTAACGTCTGGAGATTTCCTTACTTGTGCTACAAAAGTGGCGGCGGTGAGTCTCACGATAAATGCATGAATCTATTACGTAAATTACGCGTAATCGTGACGAGAATACCCGGTTTCACAAAGTGTGAAAGAAGTCTTACAAGATACACAAAAGAGCGAGCGAGAGAGAGAGAGAGAGAAAGAGGGGGAAAAAAAAGAAAAGAGTTCACGCAGATATTGCCTGCAGTTATAAGGTCGAAAAAATAAAGCAGATGTCAAATGAGCAGACACACAATCGCTACGTGTTCGCCATGATTAGCATTGCCGTGATAAGAACACGCGATTATTTTGCACGTTGCGAAATACGTCAGTGTCGGAACAGCTGACGGAGCAATCAGAATCCGTAATATTATCCTCCAATTTTTACGCGCTTGGAGCAGCTAATTTAAGTAACTCTAAAACGCTGTGCAATGTCTTTTCGTTTCCCTTTAAAAATATTCTTCAAGTATTTCTTCCAACGTTTTATCGTGGGAATAACGCGACGTGAAAACGTGGCGAATCGTAAACGATAAATTGTTGCACGTATTGAACCAGCCAATGATACTCTTCTCGTAGACGCGAGAAGAGTATTATTATCGAATAAAAATCGCGCGCGCAGTATAAGAAAAAAATTACACCCCGCGTCGCGGAAGGAACAAATTGAGGCGGCTCCTATGTTGAAAATCGCGACGTCTTGCGTAAGCCGAGCTTTAGATTCAGGGCAACGCGGAGAGCTCTCTCGCAATCCCGGCAACGTGACCGCGTATCGTGTTGCCGGTAATTTTCAAAGTCTGGAAGCATCCGGAGCCCGGATGCGTGGCGCAATTCGCTCGCGGAACTTGATACATGACCTTGCCGGAACACGGCTTACGCCGCCGGGCGCGGTAAATGATTTCAATGACACCGGTGTGGAAATAATAATCGGCCGAGTATCATCTCGGTGCTACGTGCTCTGTCGGTCTAAATTGAAGAGCCGGAAAACCGGCTCGGATAACGCGATCCGATTTAGACGATTGAAATGATTTATTGTTTCGCTCGGACGACGTCGATCTAAATTTACGCGAAGATTAAGGAGCTCAAAGTGGATTAGAGATCTCTCACTTTTATCAGACAAGCGCGTCGATCGTGTGTTATACATGTGATCTTCACCGCACACTCTGATATCTAGACATAATTTCGACGTTTATTTGACCGTCTTATAACTTTTTATTCTGCCTTCAGTCAAGACTTGTATTTCAAACGTTATTATAATATAAATAAGAATATACAGGGAAAGAATTTTTTGTTAAAATATCTAAAAATTTAAATACAGATCTGAAAATAATTTTGTTCACTATCAATTACATAAGAAATTCAAACATGATGAGCAACGCTCATCAGAAAAGTTTTGACATTCTAACAATTAGTTTGAGCGTCTTATATAATTATTTTAATAACCCAACCAAATTATTTTCAGATCTGTATTTAGCTAAATTTTTTAACACTTCAGCAAAACTGTTCTTTTCGTGTAGGATATAATTAGATACGGCAGAGAGGTGAGAAGAGAGACGGACAAAGATTATTTTAAAATTAACTAAGTGTCATTTATTTATTATTATGGTTTTTAAATTAATTTAATTAATTAAAAGATCACTAATAAAGATGTAGCATCTTATAAAAGTTATTTCCATTTGTAGAATATTACAAAACACTTTTATTTAATTGTAACTTTTGTATAATACATTTCCATGCTTATAATGAGCTGGAAACTACTCTGTAATTTCAACAGCCTATGCATGGGCAAGTTAATTCGTTATACAAATAGCACATAGTACTGATGTAAAAATACAGTGCATAATTTTGCAAAATCACATATTAAACGGAAGACCGGAAAATCAGAGGAAATAATGCGGTTCTACTTGCACACGCGAGATGTACGTTCCGATAGTCATTGTTACTGCGATACTCTAAATTGCATTTTCGTGATAAAGACGATACTGTAGTGAATAACTGTAACAACATTAATGCGAGTGTGCGTCATTATCCGCCTTGTAATGCGACGCGATTGGATTTTCGCCAGAAATTAAATCGCTCGTAATCATTATTGATATGTCACATTAAATCGGCTCCGACTGTTATCTCCGGCATTTTCGTTTAATATCGATAATTTATTTGGAGTGTGTGATCGCGTATATTATATCATCTGCAGCGAACTAAATGAAAACTGTCATTCGTGTCGTTGCTCGGCTCGGATTGAAGCGACGGAGAAAAACAGATCGGATAACGCCGTATGATTTATGCTCGTGACGTGTTGTGTAGCATTCCGTCGAGATTGGGAAATTTACATCTTTCCGCGAGATGTAAAAGAAATTACCGTACGTGCATGACTGTCGTGCATTTACGCAAATGGATCAAAATGTCCCAAATATAAAAAAATCTGTGTAACAGAATGAGATCAAATCATAATAATAGTCGCTGTAAGCGCGACAGAGTACGAATCGTGCGCTCGGAAAGCTGTATCAGCGTTTGGCAATGGAAGGAAACTTGCCAACAGCTGACTAATCGTCACCTCTCCCGTTCTCGCGGCAGCTAAATGCTCGATGTCAAATTAAGTCGTAATCCGTAGCGCCGCTACGGATCATCGTTTATTGCGAATAAAGAGTTACATCCAGTGACCTTGTCGCTACCCACAGTATGATTAATGTCGAGGTACTTATTACGTGCACGCGCGAACCTTGGTTTAGCAAAATGCTGGGCGAGACCTGTGTCTCCCGCTAACTGGATTAATCTTTTCTTTTTTTTTTTTTTGAGAGAGAGAGAGAGAGAGAAAGGAAGGCCATCATTCTTTACAGTTATATACCGAAAAGAACGGTTTTGCTGAAATATCTAAAAATTTAGCTAGACACAGATCTGAAATTAATTTTATTGGTCTATCAGATCTAAAAATAATTAGATAAGATGCTCAAATTTGTTGTTGAAACATCAAAAGTTTTTGCGGTATTGTTCATTATGCTTGAGTTTCCTACATAATTATTTTAATGGTTCAATAATATTATTTTCAAATCTGTATCTAGCTGAATTTTTAGATATTTCAACAAAATCGTTTTTTTTTTCGTATGTATGTTTAATGTTTAGCACCGAGGAGACCTCACTTATATCGATCGCATCGTTTCAGGTGTGTTCCTCGTGCCTTACTTTTTAATACTCGTAGTATGTGGAGTACCATTGCTGTACATGGAGCTCAGCATCGGACAATTCACTCGTCGCGGCCCAATCGGAGCCCTGGGTCAAGTATGTCCATTGTTGAAAGGTAAATGGATAAGAGTCGCGATGTGACAGATTGCCGATTAAATCTCCAACGACTATTTGATAAAAACTTCTCACGTGCTCATTTTTATAGCGTCGTAAAATACGTTGACTGGAAACATACTTAACTCGAAAAGAACAATTGAGTGAATATAATAGGATTAAAATTATCACTGTTTTATCCTCTTAGCGTCATTCTATCTTTATAGATCTTTTTTTTATTATTGACACTTGATCCCTTCTTTTTCTTTTAACAACTACAATTTTATTACCTGGACTAAACCCGTTCTGGTCGCCGAACGACGAGATTTTTTACATTTTATTTCGCCGGCTGACTACTCTATATTTGTATATTTATTAGTTTTAAAAATATGACGATCATTTATACACGTTTTACTTTTATCTTTCATAATTTATTAGTTGTTTCATATAATATTTGTGCCGCCGTGTGTTTACGCACTTTTAATCTCGATGTTGGTCTCTTATCACGTTCTAATTTAGGTATCTTTATTTTTAATTATTGACAGATGACATTTGTAGTTGATTCTTATATTTAAGACCGTCTTAAGTAATGTCTTAAGATGTTGATACGGCTCTATAATTGGCTTATGGCTTAATCTTAATACTATATACTTAAGATCTTTTTAAGTAATGTGTCAAAACGCTAATATGGCCTTATGATTAGCTTGTTACTTAATCTTACTATATACTTAAGATAGTTTTAAATATAAAAATTGACTATGAATACCAGTCTTATCGTCTATCATAATAATTTAATTTAATATCTATTTATTTTTTACGAATATTTTAATAAAGATAAAAGATAAAGATTTTCTGATAAAGAACTATAATGTAATTGAAATGTTCAGGATTAATTGTTACCATCTTCGTAAATAAAGATTATTTTTTACAATTATATTTTAATCAACACTCTAAATTAGCTCTCGTTGTTGACCTTGTTTTTGACCTATTATTTTGCATATTACGAACTATATTAATAATAATTACTTATTTTTAATTACTAATTAATTATTGTATTAATGATATTTATTTATTTTTGTTCTTTATTGCGGAAATTTGAGCGCTTTAAAGTTGTAATTTTACCTCGAGCCTCCTCGGAATATATATCCTAAATTGCATGTAATTATTTACAACATTATATTAATTATTAATATCTGTCTTTATAGGAGCAGGTTTATCATCAGTCGTAATATCATTTTTAATGTCTACCTACCATAATGTGATAATAGCCTACGCAATCTACTATTTCTTCTCGGCATTCCGATCGGAGCAACCATGGTCACGTTGTGACAACTCGTGGAACTCGCCGCGCTGTTGGCTGCCTAGTTATGGGTCCATCGATAATCGAACTCGGCCGAATCTGACAAGAACACCATCCGAGGACTTCTTCGAGTAATTTACACTAATTAATTCAATTTGTTATTGTAATTATATAAATATATGGATAATACATTACATGTATACTTTCTAAAAAAAAAAATTTTTAAACCTCTAGTTATTATATCGCGTGTAAGATAGTTCGTAAAACGATCGCGTGTTGTAGCTTCGAAGTGTTTAAAGAAAGAATAATTGCCTTTCTGTTTAGCAACAAGGTCCTGCAAATTAGTAATGGCATCGAAGAGCCGGGGATTTTGAGATGGGAGCTCGTGGCGTGCTTGATAACTGCATGGATCATGGTATATTTTTCGATCTGGAAGTCCATTAAGTCATCAGCACAAGTGAGATACCTGACAGCAACGCTGCCTTTTCTCCTAATCGTGGTCTTCCTCACGCGATCCCTCACTCTGGAGGGAGCCTCGAAAGGTCTGCAATTCTTTTTCCATCCACGCTGGGAATTGCTTGGCGATGCAAAGGTATCGTAATATCGATTTCTCAGTTAACAAGAAAAAGAAATATGATGAGTAATAGAATAATAGTATAGTCGTGATTAATAATAGAGATTATTCTATTACTGTAGAAAATGTATATGTGAAGACGTACACAAGTATAAATATACATACAGTATTATTGTGCTTAAAGCTTAAAAATGTATTAACAACTTAGCTTCAAATTAAAATCATGTCTTCTTTACATGATAAAAAAAGTATCTTATCTTGAATTTTTAGTTAAAGTTAAAGTTAATAAATGTTCAATTTAAATTAACTGAATATTTATAAATTCAAACTGAGAAATTTTATTAACTTTTACAGGATGGGAAAGCTATAGTGGCGCTGAAACAGTATATTCATATTTTGAGACAAAGAACGTGTGTGTGTAATCAAATAATGAATTATAATAAATCGTATTCAAGGAAAAAAGTTGTAAAATAGATTCCCATCCTCTAAAGGTTAAGCACCAAGATTTAGCTCAGATTAAAATGGCATTTTCCTATAATTAGTTGAATTATTCATATATTAGTCTAATATTTATTAATTATATCATTTATTATCAATATTTATTGATTAGGTCTGGATTAACGCCGCGGCGCAAGTCTTCAATTCTGTAGGAATCGCTTTCGGCTCGATGATATGCTTTGCGAGTTACAACCGATTCCACAACACAATCCTGGTAGACACCGTTGCTGTTTCACTCATAAACGCCTTCAGTAGTTTACTAGTTGGAATATTCTCGTTCGCCACAATCGGCAATATAGCGCTGGAGCAAAACATGTCTGTCGATGCTGTCCTAACCGATGGTACGTATAGAAATGAAGTTTACGTCACGCTAAATATGATAAATTATGTAAGTATCAATATAAGTATGTCACGCGCGTTATGGAGAGAAAGGGTATAAGATGTAGAATTTACAATGTCGAGAGTGTTGCATCTTTTTTTTTAATTTTTTCCTCATTTATTTGACATTGTCAGATTAACTCCCCCTGACATTTTATAGATAAATCATAATTTCCGTTCAAGGACCTGGTCTAGTCTTCGTCATCTATCCGCAAGCGCTAGCCAAGATGCCAGCTTCTCAACTCTGGGCTGTGCTATTTTTCTTTATGCTGGTCTGCCTTTCGTTAAACAGTCAAGTAAGCTTATATGACAAATAATGACAGATAAAACCTTATTTCCTATCGCGATGCTGTGTACACGCGCGATTACAGATTAATCTGTAAACAAACGCAATTACGTAGAATTGTATCGTCGTGCGAATTATCTATGGACATACAAACAGTGTCAGTCATAAAACGAAAAACAAATACTAGAATCACATTACTCAATAGCTTAATAAATGCAAATCGTATTTTAACAACCTTTCTATTTCGAAAATCGTATAATAATTGGACTTTTATAATGCTTTATTACATAAACTCCGGAATTTCAGTTTGCTGTTGTTGAAGTGGTTGTTACGTCGATCCAAGACGGTTTCCCGAATTGGGTGAAGCGTCATCTTCTCTGCCACGAAGTGCTGGTCCTTCTCATATGCGTCATTTCGTTCTTGTTTGGATTGCCAAATATTACGCAGGTAAAACGAATTGATGTTTACACAGTATAATAAAAATTAACGCGCTCTTATCCCTTACTAAATGATTTTCTGACTGCCTCAGGGCGGTATTTATTTTTTCCAACTAATAGATCATTACGCCGCATCGATGTCTATCATGTTCTTGGCGTTCTTCGAAGTAATTGCCATCTCGTGGCTTTACGGCGTACGGCGACTGTGCAATAACGTCAAGGAGATGACTGGACGCTTGCCTTCGAAATACTTCCGGTTCTGTTGGTTCCTCGCTGCGCCTCTTCTTATAATGGTATTCAAAAATATTAATTTTAGGATGTTAAAACTTTTATTCTGTATCGACAATCTATATATCCGAGTAACGACTAAAAAAATGTTGACTGCAAATCAAACAGAGTACGACGTTCCGGATTTAGAAACGGATTCACAGACGCTAATTATTCATGTTCGCGCAACTATTATTCTCAGAAAAACATGTTATATACCTTGATTTTATCTGATGATAACAATTATATAGATAATTGCTCGCTTTCAATCCTGCTCCCTTGCACTTATCTTCATGCAGTCGGCAATTTTCAAGATATATACGGCAGTATTATTACAATTACCTTATCTTCTTAGGCTGTATGGGTGTTCAGCTTAATTGATTATGAGCCGCCGACCTACCATAACGGTGATTACATATATCCATGGTGGGCAGAAGCGATCGGATGGGGCATCGCGTCTCTCTCCTTAATTTGCATTCCCGCTTTTGCCGTTTATGTATTCGTCAGAGCGGATGGTGCGACGTTTGCTGAAGTATGTTGAGTCTTATTAACACTGTTGAATTGAAGTCAATTAATTTATTACAAAAAAATTAACATTAGAACTATCAAAATAGTCTGAATAACTGATTGTAATTTTTTATTAAACTTACAGTACTATATTTTCTGAGATTTACCATAACTTTTATTACAATATGTATATAATTAAATTTCTTTATATGTATTTTTTCTCTTTATCTTTTAAAATATGTTAATTGTTGGTAGTTCTAGTGTTAATTATCTTATTAAAAAAAAATAAAAATGTTAATATATATTACTTTAATAATTTCTTTATTGTAACGAGAAATTTTTTTTGAAAATTGATAGAAAATATCTTTAAAAATTAACAAAAAATTTAACACTATGATTTTTCATATTATAAATAAAAAATCTATTATTTATACCGTTAAAAAATATTGTTAAATTGCTAAAAAAGTTCACTAAAAATAACTTTAAAAAAGTATTGCTAGAAAAGAAAGAGTATTTCACTTTCTGTACAAGAACTTTCATCCGCAGAGATTCAAAAATTCCATCAAACCACACTTCGAGGCGTGTAAAGTTTGCGGACAGGAATACTGCATGGAGCCCATGCACAATTTGCCAGAGCCGCCAGAGGACATGGTTAAGGAGCCACAAACGGACATGAATACATCCATACAACTGAATTCCTACAATCAAATGAAGCCTCAGACGTGATAATATATCGACTCGCAGGAATGACTCGCTTTTCATGATTGCGCTTAATCCACAGGATGCCAAAGCATTTTAAGAAATGATTGGTTAACAAGAAATGTCATTTGCTCGTATACTTTTATCGTCGGTCATTACGATAACTGTCGTGGGAGTCAACATTCCATATTTATAATCTCGTTATAAGGACGGTAATCACTTGCGAAAGAGTCATTAGGATAAGAATATATCTGTTATATACTTCTCATAAAGTGTTATTACTTCTTGTAAACTGTTACTCTTTACGCCATTGTCATGTGATAGATTATATAGACAAGCACTGATTTGACATAAGAGTATATTTCTGTATATATCGCAGCCAATACACAATCTGATGTGTACATCGTTAACTATAATTTTAATAAATTATTATATATTGTCCAAGAATGTATTTTTCTCAACGGTATCCGACTTTTCCATATTCTCTTAATTTTTTTATAACATTTTATCTTCGAAAAAGTTGAAACAAAATTTATCATTGTCACAACAAATATCACTTTTTTCTCTTTATAACAATTCACGGGTCATATTTGGCTATTAAATATGACTATATAATACAACGAATTATAGAAAAGGTTTCGCTATAAGCGCACTTATGTTTAAAATCTCCGTTACGCAGCGGGTTTCCATCGTATTGAATCCTCATACGGTAAATTAGATATAACTAATTGCATTATGCGTCTCTGGGACACAAGTTCCGCGATGGCATTCTCTCATTTGAGCATCGGGCAAGCTCAAGTTCGCATTGAAGTTTACCTTAACGTCGTTCCGCTTAAAGTTGCCGAACCATGACAAAGAAGTTCGAATTTAATTGGCGCATCGAAGTGCCGGAGCTCTTGAGAAATGGCTCGGTGTTCGATCGATGGTTCGAAGACAAGGAGACTACCGAATACGAGCCGGATTGCCTATTTAAAGTCGACGAGTACGGTTTCTTCATATATTGGAAAAGTGACGACAAGGTAGCTTACCCCGCAGAATCCTTATAGATTTCTTTCTAAATAGATAAATTTTGTTCGGCTATTAGTTTTTAATAAACGAACTTACGACGTAAATAGCTCATAACTTTTTATAGGATGGTGATGTTATAGAACTGGCTCAAGTGAGCGATATTCGTTATGGGGGTACGCCAAAGGTAAAAAAATTCGTATAAAGAAAAATAATCCATACGTCATTAAAGCTTGCAATGACATTGCAACATTTGCAATGTTATCGTAATATTGCTGGATCGTTGCAATGCTGCTGGAATGATTTGTGAGAACAATATTATAGTAATAATGATTTGTTTCATTGAGTAACGTCGACGATCGATTTATTTAGGATCCAAAGTTATGCAATAAATTAAGTAAACACGGAACCTCTGAGCAATTAGACCAAAAAAGTTTAACTATCTGCTCCGGAGTGGATTATACTAATATTACTTATCAGCACATTGTATGCCCGGATGCACAAATGGCTAAGGTAATAATCAAGAAGTTGTGAAAGAATTAAGATTGTATACATAAACTCAAACTTTAGAAAATCTATGAATACTATTGCAACTTTTTTTTAATTTCGTTCTAAAATGTTATATTCTTATTATAATTAAATTACTCAGGCAGCGTAAGCTGAACATTGACCGTTAACATACAGAACTTACATTACTTACAATTTAACATTTAATTTAATTATTCAATTTGCTCTTTTATCTTTTGTTTTAAATATACATTTGATTTCCGTTTGCATTTATTTTGTATGGCTTTATCGATAATGTAATTAGTGCTCTCAATTATCTTCTTATTTAACTTCTCTATATGTTAATGTTAATCTGTGGTTAATCAATTCAGGATTGGCAAGCCGGTTTGCGTTTAATTACGCACAATACAAAAGCAAGTAACGTTTGTCCAACAATACAGCTTATGAAGCAGTACGTATTCATTAATTCGAATCCAATATAGCTGGAAAAATATAACAAATATTTATTTGAATGCTGATGTCGTTTATTTTGATCATTAAATAAAATTTGGCTGCTCATTAATCGGATCTGCCAGTTGGATGCGGCTAAGTTTTCAAGTCGATTCGAAAGGAAAGGTTCCTGTGAAAGTGATATCAAAGACTTTTGCATCTGGAAAGACCGAGAAACTCGTTTATCAAGGATTATCGGAACTAGGTCTGCCCAGTGGAAAGGTAAGTCAATAAGAGAATTTTCAAAAGGAAAGAGCCTTAATTAACGTTTGTGAATGCGATCAATAAAGTTTACTTAAAGTTCATTTAAGAAAATTCCAAAGTTATCGCTGCAAGTTGTACGACTTTTTCCTATTTCAAATGGAATAGAGAATTATTAGCTTTTTCGTTAATTCAACAACGTAAAAGTGTTTCTCTTACAAATGATTTTTGCACGTAAATCTACACGTAAAAAAAATAATATTATTTTGTATATTTACGAAGTTATTACCTAGTATATATACACAAAGTTTAAATTAATTTTTAAATATTATTATTTGGTGTATAACATTATTTGATATTTAAATATATTGATGTTAATTTTAAGTGATTATTTCTCACGTTTTAGAATGACAAAATAGAACCAGAGGCTTTCACGTTTGATAAATTTTATAATTTGTACTTCAAGATATGTCCTAGGAATGATATAGAGGAGCTTTTTCAATCCATGTAAGTATTAAGTTGGATTTTGCATAATTTCTCACATTATAGAAGACACATCATTATTTTCTGGTTTATAGCACGAAAGGGAAAATCGATACCATAAATTTGCAGCAATTGGTGGAGTTCATGAATACAAAACAGAGAGATCCGCGACTCAATGAGATGTTATATCCACTGTATACAGAAAAGAGATGTATCGAGATCATCAATGACTACGAAACGGATGAGAAAGCAAAAGCGGAAAGTGAGCTCCCACAAAGTTTGATTTATTTTTCGTTATTGTCCATTTTTTATGTCGTGTATTCTAATTTTATTATTTTCAGAGAAACTGACGAAGGACGGTTTTATACGATACTTGATGTCAGATGAGAACGCGCCGGTATTTTTAGACAAATTAGAAGAATGGATGGACCTGGACCAGCCGCTCTCGCATTATTATATCAATTCGAGCCACAACACTTATCTTAGCGGCCGTCAGATCGGTGGCAAGAGCACTGTTGAAATGTATCGACAGGTTCTGCTTGCTGGTTGCAGGTAATACAATCTTTCAATTTGTAACGACATATAGATTGAATAGAAAACGATATACAGATCGAAAAATATTTTGAAATGATTCCGGATGGAAAATGAAAAAAGACTATTGCGACTGCAGATGCGTCGAGTTGGATTGTTGGGATGGAAAGGGCGAGGACGAGGAGCCGATTATAACTCACGGCAAAGCTATGTGTACCGACATCCTTTTCAAGGATGTGATTTATGCCATAAGAGATACTGCATTCGTCACTTCCGAGTATCCTATAATTTTGAGTTTCGAGAATCACTGCTGCATGAAGCAGCAATATAAATTGGCTAAATATTGCGACGAAATATTTGGTGACCTGTTGCTGAAAGAGCCCTTAAAAGATTATCCCGTGAGTGAGAGATGCGTCAAGAGACACCACGTTTAAAGCTGCTTTTACAGTAGTCGCATTGCAGCGTCGCAAGCGTTGCGGTCCAATCAACATCAAGCTAGTTCAACTCTAATTGGACTGCAACGCTTGCGACACTCTTGCGACTCGCGACGTTGTAATGTGACTAATGTAGAACCAACTTAATGACCCAATCAGCAAATTAAAAATAATCATATGTGAACGTGTACATTATTTTCAGCTTGAGCCTGGATGTGTTCTCCCTCCGCCAAGCGCATTGAAAAGCAAAATATTGATAAAAAATAAACGATTGAAGCCGGAAGTGGAAAAAATCGAGCTCGAACTTTTCCGCGCCGGACAATTCGAAGACAAGGATGAAGTAGTAGAAGATGCTAGTGCACCCGCAACTGCTTCACCTCCAGAACCACCGAAGGTAATTAACCATATTAATAAATTTTCAAACAGTTAAATTTCATTTTAACTTTTTCACTTTTTTTGAAAAATCAACAATTTTACACATTACCTTTGATACGTTGTGCAGGAAGGCGAAGCTTCTGCCGGAGGCGAAGGTACTGAAGAGGTACAAGCGATCCAATACACGGGCAGTACAATGCAAGTTCATCCTTATCTCTCGGCAATGATAAACTACGCGCAGCCAATAAAGTTTCAGAGTTTCGAAACTGCAGAAAGTACGTGATACCATTTATCGAAACATTCTACTTATCAGTAATCGTATAATAATTGTATAGTTAAGATAATCAACGTATGAATTTGTGATAACTTTAAGAATTTATGAAAATCATTTTTAACATTAGAGCACTAAAATCGTCAAAATAACTGGTTTGTAAATTTTTAAATAACGGTGTTTTTTTATAAACTTTCGTATTTTTGCACAATATGTAAATGAGTAAACTGATTAATTTATTTTTTCTCTATTTCTTTTTTCAAGAAATATATATATAGTATTATATATTTAAATAATAAAAATCGATATAATTAGTCCAATATTTTTCAATTTTTTTCAATTCGCAGTACATTAAATAACGAGCCAAATTTGTTGAAGTACATCATTAAGAGCACATGCTTCAGTGCTCAGCACATATCTATTTATCAAATAATATCGTCAACACAACAGAAATAAAAAATAAAGTTCAAAAGTTTTTATTTTTCATTTCGTGTTAAAAGTGATTTTATTATACTGACGATATGATTAAAATGAATAAACACGGTATAATTTAAATAATTTTCACAATTTTAAAAATATTTTTTACCACGCATCTCACTTGCTTTTACATTATTTCGTTTCTGTTGAAAAACAAAAGAAAATTCTATATTAGTCCTACTGTTAAAATTATTATCTATTTTATTACTTTTTTGGAAGCTTCTAAGATACTGTAAAATCATGTAAAGATTTTATCCAGCGAATACATGAATCTGTAAATGCGTGAAATTTAATATTATACTTTCTTCTTTGCGCGATGAGTTTTATGTGCCATATATGTCTTAAATTTACCGAGGTAGCGGGTGTTTATGTGGTAGTGCGTACGTCCTGGAGACTTAAGGAGAGTTAAATGAATGAGCGTACACGTGCGCACGTGTCGCGCGCGCGACATGTACTAATGTCTCGACCCCGACGTTGCAGGCAAGAATATACATCATAATATGTCTTCGTTCTCCGAGACTGCCGCTCTTAACTATCTGAAAACTCACTCCGTGGAGTTCGTTAATTACAACAAGCGGCAAATGAGTCGAATATATCCAAAGGGCACGAGGGCTGATTCGTCGAATTACATGCCCCAGGTAACTGCGACGATACACAAACGCGTTTAGATTTCCCGCAGAGTTATTACTCACGTTATCTCTACATAGAAAGAACGGTTTTAATATATCTAAAAATTTATCTAGATACAAATCTAAAAATAATTTTCTTGTACTCAAAATAATTATGATTATTAAGTTAGAATGTTAACATTTTTTTTGCAGCATTGCTGATCACATATTTGAGTTACTTATATAATTATTTTAATAGGTCAATAAAATTATTTTCAGATCTTTATTTACAATACTTAAATTTTTTAATTTTTAGTAAAAGCAGTTTTTTTGTATTGTCTAATAATATATATACGAACTACATCGAAAGTCACACGTTCTTTCATTAAATATTATTTCAAGAATGACCACCTTGTTTTACATATACTTGTTTTATGCGAGGTATTCTCATCTACTTAGGTTTTTTGGAACGCCGGTTGCCAGATGGTGGCTTTGAATTTTCAAACTCCTGATTTGCCGATGCAGCTCAATCAGGGAAAATTCGAGTATAACGGTACGACGGGTTATCTATTAAAACCGGACTTCATGCGAAGACCCGATCGAAGCTTCGATCCCTTTTCCGAGGACGTCGACGGTATCATCACCGCGCAGTGCGCGGTTCAAGTCATAGCCGGGCAATTCTTGTCGGATAAGAAGGTGGGCACGTACGTGGAGGTAGACATGTACGGTCTACCAGCAGACACGATCAAGAAAGAATTCAGAACACGGATGGTGCCGGCGAATGGTCTAAATCCGGTCTACAACGAGGAACCGTTCTTGTTCCGGAAGGTCGTGCTTCCCGATTTGGCAGTACTCAGATTTGGTACTAATGCCTCTTTCTTTACGTGGATATCCATTATAATATAAATTTGAAGTAAATAAATGTTAATGTCTACAAATATTTTGCAATCATTATGTTTCATTTCCGGCAGGTGTGTACGAAGAAAATGGTAAATTGCTCGGACAGCGAATCTTACCCTTGGACGGCCTTCAGGCTGGCTATAGACACATCTCCTTGAAGACCGAAGCAAACTTCCCGATGGCGTTGCCCATGCTCTTCTGCAACATAGAGCTGAAGATTTACGTCCCCGATGGATTCGAAGGTAGTATCCCAGCGGCTCAAAAATAGTAGCACTCTTCACGGCGTTCTCTCACAAGCACGCCTCCAATTTCAGACTTTATGGCCGCCTTGTCGGATCCGGGCGGTTTTAGCAAGGCCGCCGAGAAGCAAACTGAAACGATGAAGGGACTTGGAATAGAACAGACCGATGTTAAAAAGAAGAAAGAAGAAGAAGCGAAGAAGGGTAACAAAATTATGTATAATTATATTTTTATATTACAAAATAATGATTCAGTTAAATGGTATAAGGGAACAAATTGCACCAAATATTATTTAATTGTTTACACATGTGATATGTATACAACTCTTACATAATTTCAGCAGAGACATTTAAACTGGAACCTATTACGTTAGAATCCTTAAAAAAGGAGAAAGGTTTTAAAATAGGCAAAAAGCACCAGAAAGAGTTGGATACTCTAAAAAAGAAACACGCTAAAGAGAGGCAAACTATGCAGAAGAATCATTGCAGTGCCATCGAGAAATTAACTAGAGGAAAGGAGTGCGTTGTGTGTGAAGTTTTCTACTTTAATGTAATTCTATCGCGTGAAGAAAATTTGAGAAATTTAGAATATTATATTTAATATTATATACAAGATATCTCAGGATTTAGCGGACAAACTATGGGAACATATTCTATAAGTGGAAATAGAAAAAAAATGTTATGTGAAATTTTGTTTAGAAATTCTTCATTACAAAGTTATAAACAAATATTAAAACGAAACGTGAAAAAGGAAACGACGTATTTTCCATTGCACAGAATATGAAAGTGTACATTTCGTGTATGGAAAGATAAAAGATGTTAGATTTCCATCGTCGTAAAACAATAACTGCCATAAAATATCAATATTCTATCAAAATACCAAATGTTCCATTTCAATATTTGTTTATAATTTCGCAATAAAGCATTTCTGGCTAAACTTCATATAATATTTTTTTCTTATATTTCCTTTAATAGAACAGGCTCCTATAGTTTGTCCGTTAAATCATGAGACTCTGTATATTTATATGCTATTTAACGTACATGATATTTTTAGCAAAAATACTCTGGCGCAAGACGCGAATGTCAAGAAAATTATAAGCGAACAAACAGCTCAATGGTCCACCGTAATGGAAAAGCAGAGGAAGGAGGAATGGGATTTATTGAAAAATCAGACACAGAGCTCTCGTGATGAGTTAAAGAGACTAATCGAGATCGTGCAAGCTACACAAATTAAACAATTGCAGGCGAAGCACGACAAGTTGGTTCACATCATTTATTTGTTTTGTTATACTTCCCAAATGCTGCTACTGCAAAAATTTGGGAAATAAGTTCTAATATTTTTTACTATATCGTTTGAACACGTTAATATTGTAGAGACATAAAGGATATGAATACCAATCAAGCGAAAGTGTCAGTGGAAACGGCGAAAGAGGTGATGAATGATAAGGCTTTGAAGACAAAGGGTGAGAAGGACAGGCGACTTCGCGAAAAGAAGCAACAGAATACGAAGAAATTCGTGGAAGAGAGAAAGAATATAGAAATCAAGCAGGGTCGTGAGAAAGAGAAGCTGAAGGTTACACATGGAAAACAAGTAGGAGAGTTGGACAAGGACATCAATATAGTAAGTTCGAGATAGTTCTTCGTTTTAACGATCTTTTTTTAATAATATATTTTCCACAAGTAAGTTTGTGGAACGCGGAAGACAGCAGCATCCTTTTCTTCATGGTTCTCTTTAGAGTTTATAAATTAAGTTTTAACGGTTTAAAAAATTAATTTCTGTTTTTTATTGAATGAAGAAAAACATACAATTCTTATTATTTTATTGTTTAAATAGCACGTAAATAGAAAAAACGCATAATAAATAAAGTATAACGAAAGTAATTGTAATTTTTATTTATAAAATTAATGTGATTTTGTAAAATAATACACATTTATTCGATAATGTTGCAGAATATTGAAATGTACGAGAATGAAGTGGTTGAATACAACTTATCGCCTAAGGCGGAATTCTATATATAATTTTTCTTAACATTTCTAATCATTTCTGTTATCATTTGTTAATATTATTGTTTTCTATTTTATGTAATATATATATATTTATTCTCATATTTTTCATACTTTCATAAAAAATAATAATTGTAATAAAATATTTTTCATACTTACATAAAAAATAATAATTGTAATAATAATTGTATGAAAAATTATAATATAATTTTTTATACAATTATTAATTATTACAGCAAATTATTTTTAGTAATGTATAATACATCATAAAGTGATAAAAAAAATATATTCGTATATCGTTATTAACCGTCGATAAATAAATATTTATGTATTGGTAAATATATATGGATAAATAAATGGCGTTAAAAAAATAATTTGTTGAAATATTTTACTTTGAATTCTGTCATAAATTATACTATATTATATTATATCAGTCATCAATTTCTTCTTCATGAGGGATTGCAGAGGTAATATCGATTAAATTATTATATAATATTTTTTAAATATTTATTAATATAGGTCAACAACTTTAGAACACTTTTTTGTCTCCGAGAAGTGTAATCAGAACTGCAAACAAGTTCATAATTATTTACACGACAATGGGAATGTATAAAACTATCGTTTAATTTGGCACGCAATTTTGTACATTGTTAGATTTTTATGCGTTATTAAAGAGGTATTGATGATTATAATTATAACACAAACATTTAAATTCTCTTGAAAATAATTTTACTGAATTTTTTATCTAATAAACGGCATCTGTACTTTCCTGTACTTGAATGAAATTTTGTACAAACGACATACGGTACACGTGCAAGGAGGTGATAGACCCGATGCATGCTCCAATCCAATAAACTATCACATGCTCCATGGACGAGGTTCCCAGACAACCATATTTTAAAGAAGTTGCCAGTGCAGGATTAAAGTAACCGCCGGTGTAATCGAAAGCTGAAATACATTTTAAAGATCAACGATACAGGCATTCTTTCACATCGTAAGAAAGAATATAGAAACATTATCAACCTGCAACTACTAAAGATGTTCCCACGAAGGCATCCATAACTGTGCTAAACCTCGGGTTCAGATCACCCAGCACGCGGGATACCACTCTACACATGCACGTTGCAACGCATTCCACAAGCGCTCCAGTTATAACGGACACCTGAAAAATCATCGCATGTGCTTTTCAATTCATAAAATTATTTCCAATCGCATCCCAAGTAAAACATAGAAGTCATAATAATAATATCATGAGGACATCATCATGACTTCATTCGTCACTTATAAATCAATTTTTAAGTATAAAACGACGTCATGATGACGTTCTGTGATGTCATTTTGACTAAAATATGACTCCGTATTCTACCTGGGATGTATTGAAATTATGAACGCGTACTACATATTGCGCAATACATCGAATGAATAATGAAACCCTTACTTAAAATATTATTTAAAAATTAATATTAGTTTATAAGTATTAGTAAATATATATAGTTTATAAGTATTAGTAAATATTAGTTTATTTGTTGATGGGGGATTAAAAATGACGATTTGATCTTGCCTGCAAATCTGTAGTACAATCGCCATAGGCTCTATTTTTGTGCGTAGAAGCAAATTGTAACGCCCACAATATTTGGATGTACTTAAATATAAGAAGACCGCCGGCCAATTCTGCGCATATCGATAAAAATGCGACAATCAGGGGCTTTTTACGTATTACTACATCCTCCATGTGTGTATAAGGACACGCAGAAGCTTCATCCCAGTTTATCGACCACCAGATTGTTAGTAGAAACAAATAAAGCGCGTACATCCATACTCCCCAATTGTCCGCAACTAAAAAAGTTCGAACTTTTTAGGGGGGAAAATACTTAGGACCAGTGCTATTGTAATATGTACAATAAAATGACAAAAAAATAATATAAAACGTTTTAATCAATAGTTTAAAAATACATACAATGAAAAAATATAATTATAATGCTAACATATATATGTAATAATACGCAATATATAAATATAATTGCAATATAAATAATAGATCTCTGAATCAATCCACAAGATTATCGTTCATTAAAGTTAATTGTATGTGTATAATATCGTAAATGAATACTTATACTTATAAAACAGAGTCAACTTACTTATAATGAGCTCAAAACATGCCCCGCAAAGTTCTGCTGTAGCTATGAATTCAAAAACCAAAGTTCTTGTGAGGGGATAAGAATCAAGATAAAATAATGCATATAGCCTTAGCCAATACGCTATCCAAATCGTGACTCCAATGTACGCTGTAGACACTATCAAGTCTATTGATCCAGGCATTATCCTATTGAGATACGTGCCATTTAAACAAGTGCGGCATCAGCATAATGAAAACGTACGAGCGTAATAAAGCATATCCGATGAACAATCATATATACCACACACTAAAGAGAGATCTACAGTTATACCATCCAATACAGTGATATAATTAATATTTTTACAACGGATCATAAATTTACAAATTATTTATGCATACACTGTCTTTCTCATTAAGATTAATTTTATCATGTAATAATGTGCATTCATACGATAAAACGCGAAACTAACGATGCATTATGTAATTGATTTATTAATTCTATAATATATTGCATAGTTTAATAGAGAAACACAGCAAAAACTTACAAGGTAATCACCAAATCACACTGGCTACTATTTCAACTTTTATTATTTCGGTTTTCATAAAACTTCGCGCACGAGACATTCGCATTGAGTAGGGCTTCACCTAGCGGTTATTTAAAACTAAGAGTACCAAATATATCTGCGCGAATATGTCGCGAGGCTTTAAATAACTCGCCGAGATTGTCTCGAAGCATAGTACTATGAAGCAACGGAATTTTTATTGATTCGGTTTAAAGAATAATATATTAGAAATAATTGATTTAAAAAATTACTCAGAAAAAAAAGATTATATCTCAATAAAATATAATTTGAAAATACATTATACTTTCGTGAGTACATAATCGACGAAGATTCTCGTAGAGAACTGAGTGGCGCAATGCATCAATGACGTCGTGGATGTTGCAGAATTTATATCTGTTGCTTTCATTCAAAATGTTCGCTTTACATATTCATACAAAAAGTTTATAAACCTATAATAATAATACTAGAAAAATCGTTATCTAAAGTACATATCAAGGTCAATCATAAAGGGGACTGCATGTATACAATCAGAAATCATATCTGCAGTTTTATTCGGTTCATGATTTAACTACATTATTTTTTATATACGTCGAAATAAATGATCTCATGTATTGTGAGAAGTAACATTAATCTTAGCACTGTAAAAAAGAAATATTTATTTACAGGGATTGTGGGACTCTTCCGCTTTATGTTTTTTAGCAGTGCTGGGAGAGTCATCTTGATTCTGCGTCCTTGATACTATCCTATGAATTCGTTTAGATTTCAAATACGACATTGTCTCGGCCGATGATCTAAAAATCGATAAAATGATCGTTAAATTAATGTGGTAAATTTATTAATTTAATGATATGGGATTAATACATATTTTCATGTAATTATACATTATACATATTCATTTAGAAGGAATGTCTAAAATGTACTTTGAGAAAATATTTCTGGAAAAGATCAGAATATCCATAGAAAATTGTAATGAAAAAACTCAAGGAATGTTTCATGTATGATCGTATTGTAGTAATCTCAACAATAATTACAAAAACTTAATTATAAAAATATACTTAATCAATTATAAAACTAACATATATAAAAGGTATATGTATATATATATATTTTTTTTATACCTCGTCATTTTCTGTTCCGTCAACATATCCGAAGAATTATTCTCAGATGAATTAGAACTCAACGAATAGGGAATGATCTGATAAGTTCTACTAACGACTTCGTTAGTTGATTCATTATTTTCTGTCACAAATGTGACCATTCGTGTATCTGCATCACTCGTAGATCTTCTTTTATTATTCTCAGACTCCGACTTCGCAGTCTTTACATCTGTCTGATTTTCAACCTTCGGTTTTAACTTACCATCTTGCGTAGGGAAATTTACAGTAGGTAAGTTAATAGTTTTACCCCCTTTAGTATTCATCAATTTAATTAACAAGTTCGATAATTCTTCCCTTTTTCTCGTTACAACAATTTCCTCAAACCATGCTTTTAAGGTTTTAATTGGCAAAGTATAATCTTTAACAGGATCCTAAAAAAGAAATAAACTTATAATCACATTAATAATTTACGTAATTAGAGTAATTATGTAAACAATAAATATAATAATAAAAATACAAAAATATTAGATATTTCAATATACTTGCCTTAAAAAAACTTTCCACATATTGTAAAACATATAATCCGCAATCAGTAAAATTTGATTGTTGGGGTACTTTTGGACACGCTCCTTTAATAGAATCTTTCGAGAACGTCTTTTCTACACCAAGTTTGGCAACATGTTCGCAACTTAAATAATCTCTTAACGTAGCGACTACCCGTGATCTACTAGCACCAGCAAGCGAATCGAATATCAATATACAGGGACTGTAAATTAAATTATTCAAATATTAAAATCACAATAGATTGCATTACAAATACATGATATAAACGTGCTGCTTACTTCCTGACGGTTTCCTTCTGCTCTTCGAGTTTAATATTAATTTGGATTTTATCTTCTTCTGATTGATCTATCTCGTCCTACACGTAAAATATATTACATTATAACCAACTGTTTTAAAATAAAGACAATTATTAATAATTAACAATTTAATTCTACCTCTTCGTCACTGTCCGTTTCCATTTCATCATCGTCGCCTTCTGCTTCGTCTCTCTCAGATCCATCATCATCTAACTGGTCTATCGTTATGGTCGTTGGTACAGGAGTGATTGTTGTAGAGCCAATTGTGACAGCTTTTGCTTTTAATTCTTTTATTTTTTTACTTTTTTGCGGAGTTTTATTAACATAGTTTTCGCTAGTTTTTGCAGTACAGGTGGATACTTTTCCAACTAACCCAGGAAAGCAAATAATAGCCAAGAACCAATGTGCGCTATAAACAATATTAATATGATACGAATTTGGACCAATAAAAATGAATATATATTTAAATAAGAGAAATTCTATATCCGATCAAAGCAGATCTTAGTACTTAAATATTTCTGCGTGAATTTATATACATATCTGATTTACAAACTTCGCGCCGAAATCTTTTTCGGTCTTGAAACACAATCATGAGTAGAAAATAATTTTTTATGCTAATAAGTATCTTTATGATTCTGAGTGAACCCAGTTGGAACATTACATAAAGAACTGCATCTTAATTTATAGAATTCATAGTAGGGATGCACCGGATATCCGGAAAGTATTCAGTATCCGGTATTATCTAGCACTTTTTTACTATCCGATCCGATAGCCGGATATGATTAGTAGCCGAGAATGTATCCGGTTAAAATTTGATATCATTAAATTGTTGATTTTATATTATATAAATGTTCTAGAAATAAGTATGCATATTCATAATGCTATATGTTATACATTGTTGCAAAATTCCAATTTTTTTCTCTGTATAGACTTCTTCTTAGAAGTCATTTTCCCGGAATTCGGTCGGATATTCAGAAAGTGTCGGATATCCGATTCGAAGAAATTGCTTTCTCGGATATCCGATGTTACATTCTGTCCGGATATCCGACATCCGATAATTTTACGACCCGGTGTATGCCTGATTCATAGGATCATTTACGAGATCAAATTTACAGGATTACTTACTGTTCGTTTATGGGAATTATGACAAAATCTTTTTCAAATATATTGACATTTTTCGTCCACTTCTGTACTCTCGCGTGCCGCTTGGCGGCAGGTGTCATTGGCGCGGTGCTTTCGGCAGCTTGGGCATGTGGGCTAGTTAAACGTTTGTAAAAATACGAACTAAACACATGAGTTCTATGTTGATCAGATTCTGATAATACCTCTAAGGTTAAATACTTTAAATAAAAATCTATAATAACATCATTCAAGAATTGATCTTCCGCAAGACATAAGTAATCTTCAGTGTTGATAGCTATTCCTCCTTTTGCAGGAGGTGGTGGATATACAGTTATCCTATAAAAAGAAAGAAATTTTTACGTTTAAAAAATTCCAACAACCATATTTATAAATTTACTGTACATGAAAAATAAAGTAATATTAGATCGAATAGATAAAATTATAAAATATATTTTATCAAATATATCAAATTATTAAAAGACAAAATTGATTATTAAATAAGAGTCTCACGTTTGTATGTCATCACTAACAGCAGTAGTATTTGCTACGTTTTGACTCTGTTTCCGTGTAGTATTATGTGATTGTAAACACTGTAAACACAAAATATATAAAAATATTTGTATTGCATAACATACGTATAATAAAATAAAATTTAATTTTAAATACGTACATCTCTTGGTGATGCCCGTATAAGTATATCATTAGCTTCTTTAGGACTTAATTCGTCTATTTTATCTCCCCGTGAGAATAAGCTTGTTAATACCACCTTTGAATCATCCGGTAACTTATCTGGTAATAATGTAATACGTTTATGCGTGTGATCTAAAAAATAATAAAAACATAAAGTATTAATCATTATTTTTGCAAGAATCTCTTCTGTATATATATAATTATTGTATCGAAAAAAATTGTGGAGATTAAATACTATATAGAATAATCATTAAAATTACAGAAACTACAGAAAATATTTAAAATACAAAGTTCATATAGAGAGATGTCATGTAAATACCTTTCCCAGCAGGGTCATAATATGGCCCCTTTGGATCTTGCATTCCTAATAATTCACGTATCATGGCTCCTGTATTTACAGATGTATAAAAGAATAGTACTGGCATTGTCTTACCAAAATGAATTAAAAGCTTAACTATATCTTTATACTTCACGTCGAAAGAAACAAAACTTGCATCTGTAAAATATTGGAATATTTTTAGAATTTTATGAAATCTTATACCCATAGATATTTTCGTTATAGATAAAATCAACTTACCATCTTCTAATAATGGTACGCTAAATCTTACACCACTATGGGAAATCACTACTTTTTCCCGAGGAATATATTTATAAGAACCTATTCTGACCGTTCGACATTCTAGAGCAGTTTGTGGTAGTTGGCTAACATCCAAAAAATTCTGATTTTCATATATTTCTAAAATTCAATATTTCATTATTATATTATTATATCAGCCGTAAATTTTGATAATCACTTATGCATCTCATACAACATTACCTTTACTATTTTCTTCATTGTCCATAATATCGTCATATAAATTAAAAGAAGAAGTGTTTGTAATTATTGGTTCCTTATCCACAATAGTATCCTCTTCATTAAATGTGTTACTTGCGTTGCCTACTACTGCATTATTATTAATGCTTCCAGTTTTTTTAGGTCTACCTTCTTCCTCTTCGTCAGAAGATATTGTCAAACATTCTAAAAATTAATAAAATAATCATTAATGTATACATGTGTTTCATGCATAAGATATATATGTATATATATATATATAAAACATTATTATATGTACCTGGCTCTTTATGAATAGGCTTTGGTTTGGAAGCTGTACCTTTAGCTTTTCCCTTGGATCGTTTGGGACCATCTCGTTCTATTTTCTCTGATTTCGTAGCATTTCGTTCGTTGTTCTTCTTATAAAACATCTATAAAAATATACAATCTTAATACATTTCTACAAACCGACACGGGAAATATTGATAGAAGAAATGGTTGACGAAAGTATATGATACACTACTACTAAATTACTCTAATAGCACATTTATTGGCACAGTTATTGGCACAATGATTCAAAATGTCCTTAATTAACCAATGTTATCGCCAATAAACGGCCACTAGGATACATGATACATTATATGATACATTAAGATGATCGTAGTAAACTGCTTTCGATATGACCTGTAATGACATGACAATGATATAAAACGTCTTAGTTTTAAAATTAGTTCTTGGCTAAATCCTTCTCTAAACAAAATACTTCTTAATGACCATACGCTGAAAGCACTCTAAATTTGCTATATTAAAATGCTATGTTAATAGTCCTCTTAAACTAAACTCTTAATTTTAAGTAAATTAAATCTGTTAGCAATATCAATCAAACAATAGATTATTGTAATAAGATCTCATTATAACATTGTAATCATAAGAATATATCGGTCTTCTGGCATCGCAGACATAATCCTTACATCGACAGACATCCCAGCCTCCTTCCTTTCTGCTATGGGTATCGATTTGACTCCATCAATTTTTATTTTTGTATTACATCGTTCACATCGGTTGAAGAATAGTGAACTGTATCCGCAGTGTGGACAGAGAGCAAGCATTCCTTTGACCAAAATAGGTTCCTAGTAATAACATGGTATACTTCGTACTTGTAGAATATCATTTAGTACTTGTAGAATATCATTTGAATGATGGACTTTAAGTGTACTCCCTTAATTTTTTACGGAAATTCTTATCAATCGCTATCAATGTGATATTATTACATATTGTATATAAATTATCATTAACCCTTAACTACAGCTACAAAAATTACATATAAGCTTTAAAATGTTCCGTGAAGAGTACAGAATGCAAGTGAATCTCCGCTTTACCTACAATTTAGGACTACATAGTATCAATTATACAGATTATATCAATCGCGTCTAAAATTTTTGCTTCGGGTCCAAACACCGACAAAATATTAATAAAGACCGACATTATTATGTCCGTAACAGACTGCAGATTAACCATTGCCCGATTCTATTTCAGTCAATGTAGTGAGTCCATCGCGATTAACTGAAATAGAACCGGACAATCGTCAATCGTAATCATCAACCCGTAATCCAGGGCTTTACGGGAGTTAAGGATTATTTAGACTGACCGTAATCTGTAAAAATTGATCATAATTGATTATTCCCCTCATATTTGGCTGTGATTAGTTAATTCTTACAGATTAAGGCATAAGTTAACAGATTACGGCCAGTATATATGATCCTTTAGTATGATCATCCAGAGAACCCGATATTGAAGAATGTTGACATTATTAATTATTTTTGTTATTCTCTCTCTCTCTCTCTCTCTCCAAGGATAAATTAATGAGGACTGTACTTTCCTTAATAATTGTTTTATCATCAGAAACGTATAAATTTGACAATTTTGAAATCGCCTTGGAACAGCTAAAACAGTTGATGTCAGCGTTCTTCAATTACCGCCAGATTCACGCGGGATAATCACTTTAATTTACATAAGTATCGGTCTTTAGTAGTACCTCGTCGCCCAAATAATGACCCGTTGCTGTAGTCGAGAGTTAACTATTGTATACTATATTTACTTCATTTAATTCTGTCTCTTCCATTCTGTTATTTTTACATAATACATCTATTATATCATTTATATAAGTATCGAACATAATACAGTAATATTATTGATATGTTAAAATAAAGAAATTGGCATAGTATCAACAAAACAATATTACTGTAAATTATATAAATCATATATTTTTATATTAAAGTTAGATATTATCGAATATTTCAAAACAATAAATTTTTTAAGAATTAAATATTCCAAATTTTGAACTTTAAGAAAAATAAAATTCCATTATATTCGCAATATAAACAGAATTGAAAAGAGTAGCATAATTTTTATGCCAATATCCTTATTTAATCAAATTTTTTTTACACTGAATCTATAAGCTCACCTCAATGGTTTGTGAAGAGGTGTTACTATTTTCATCCGATGCACTGAAAATATTGTCATTTTAGAATTTTTTGTAATATAATTGGATATTACAGTATAAATATAATACAATTTCATATCTTACTTGGTACTTTGGGATAAATTTTCAATTTTTGCAGTGGAGCTCACAATTTCCTGAGTAGTGTTACAATCACCATCAATACCCTCGAAGGATGTTGAAAGCAACCCGGAATCTCTTGGCTCCACTATGTAGTTTATACCCAGTGCGGGATCATCCACCAGGGAAACTTGCGTATCATTAGGGAATGGAATATTCACCTAAGAACATTTTATGTAATATATAAAAATAAAATATCTCGCAAAAATTCGATTGTTACTAATCATTGTGATTGCCTTACAATTCTGAAGCCGTGTCAAAACAACATATAATTGCAATTACCAAATGGAAAATTTTCTTACGTTATTCATTGCATAAGAAAATTTATAAATTTTTTAGACGTTGATATCGATGCAATAAATATTCCTTTAATATTTTGAAATATATTTTACAAAATTCTTCAAAATTTTCAAATTTTTCAAACTATATAGCAATTTGTCAATTAATCTGTACAATTTTTCTACAAATCTTTGTAGAAACATACCTGGCTCAAGACTGCACGTACCTGATCCAATAGGTCGTGTACAGTGCAGTCCTCGTTCGGTATATCGAACGTGATTAGTCTCTGTTCTCCTGTGGCTAACATTACTAACATTTTTGCCGTATTTCCTTGAATTTGTTGCTGAACTACGGCATTTGCTGGGTCATTAATTGTGTTTTTAAGGTAAGCGATGCTTTCACTTGAACTGGTTTCATGTTCTAATCGTGGTGAAGAAGACTGTTGTGTATGCCCTTTCTCCTGAACAAGTTCCGAAGGAGTGACTTCCATTTCAGTATTAGTAACGGGTGTACTATGTTCAGCTGATGAAGAGACTGACATTACCACGGATGGTTTCGGTAATTGTTGTGTAGAGATTGAAACTTGTTGTGTTCTTTGTTGCGTAGAACTTATAAACTGACGAGTGGAATTATGCGATGAGGAATGAATATGCTGCAAAGTATGAGAGAGTCGTGTGTTATTTTGAAAAAACCTTTGTTTCTCGAGTTGTAGTTTTAACTGTTTAATTTTAGCTTGCTTGATTTGCTCATTTAAATGCTCCATATCCGGAGGTTGCATTCTCGTTGGTGTTTTAGAAATTTCAGGAGGAACTATTGCCACAGGTCGCACGTGCGAAATATTTGAATTAGGAGTACGAACAGGCCTCACAGCCACAAGATGTCTTTGTGAACCGATATTTTTACAGACAGACAACGTAGATTTAGGACCAGTTGTATTCGAATTTTGAATCCGGTTTTCCATCGTAGTTACTACCTTTATTCCTGGAGTTTGAGATACGATACCCACAACGTTATTTGTTAACTGTCGACTTTTAATCTGACAAGGTTTAACACTTAATTTTTTTTCCATTTGACATGGATATGATTCAGAATTTACATAAAAAGGCGGCTAAAAGTAAAAATAATTATAATGTCATTATTAAAGGAGTATAATTAATTTTTTTTATTAAACATTATTATAATGTGTAATAACTTACTGTAATATTATTTTGTATATTACTTTTAGTTAAAATGGCAGTCTGATTTTTTTCTAACAATGCATTTTGCTTCGCTATTGTAGAAGTATTAGCGTTTGGTATTTTCATATACTGCACTGACTGCCCTTCATTTTTACATTCTGCCTTAATACCTGAAAAAATAGCTTATTCATCGTATTGTAAACAAGAAAAATACCATAAACCAATATTATGCACAATAATAAAATGTAAAATAAATTAGCAGATTTTGCAAAGCACATTAATATAGCACAATCATTTACTTACCAGTATTACTTGCAATGCTCACAATATTTTCATTAACAATATGTGCATTCACGGTATTTAATACCTCCTGTTTCAGTATCTCCTGGGTTTCAGATAGATCATTCGTTTTGATTATATAAACATTTTGTCTGAAAAGTAATAAACACTATTACATATACAGTTATACAAGTGCATCTTATTTTAGCCAAATATAAAAGATATTAACATGAATACTATATGTATTTATCGGTAAAAAGTGTATTATTATGTATTATTTTATTCTACTAAAAATATTACTTATGATGAGCAATTAGATGAAATTAATAACAAAAACAGAATTGGAACAAAAGTTTGCTATCTGGATGCGAGATACAACTTTTATAATGGTAAATTATTATTCGATCAAAACTTCAATTTAGGAAAAAATATTTTTTTTTTCAAGATAAGATTAGATACATTTTTATTCCAATATAATTATTTTTAATATAATTATAATTATTTTAATACTAATTTTTCTTTTTCTTTTTAAGAATGGACTGTATCAAATACACCTAATACTATTTTTTTTTAAATACTTGACGTTTCTAATAAGAGAAAATATTTGTGTGCTAGATTAAAATTTAAACTCACATACAAAATATTCGATAAATTAAAAAACTTAAATAGAACTAGAATAACTACTAACACAAAAGATCGCTCATAGGCCACACATGTTAAGGATGGATTGTATCAAATATATAACATTATTCTTTAATTATCATTCACAGTTTCTAATCATTATTTCTGATTATTTCTATTCCATAAATACATGTGTATTTAATTTCAATTTGTATTTTATTAATTTGTAATATCTGTATTTTGTCTTAAATAAAAATTCTATATATACACAAAAACGCACATACATACACAACACACCATAATCAATAAATTAGTATAAACAGATTTATAATACAAAACCCTTTAATAATATTCTCTTTGAGGCACACGCGTACAAGGAAAAAACTCATACATAAAGTATAAAACACTCAATTTTCTGAACAAACAGAAGAAAGAATTATTCAAATTTTTATCCTCATAAAAATCGAAAGTTAAACAAAAATATAAATATGAATGTAATACCATAAAAGATGAGATAAATATAATAACTATAATAAAAAAGTTAAAAAGTTTATTGTATTCTTAACCCTTAATACATACGAAAATTTTCCAGTCATTTATTACACACGATGGGTTGTTCGTATTCCGGGTTAATTTTCATCACTTTTACAAGTATATATACGAAAATTATTTAATAATTCTTATTTATACTTTATAAAAATTAAGTGTTTCTTATATATACTTTAACACCTTTAAAAACTATAACGTTATATTTAAAAAATTGTATATATAAATGTTAAAACTAATGACTTGGTGGCTTAGTACTAAAAAAAAAAAAAAAATGCACAGAACACGAATGATCTAATTATATATACTAAGGATTAATTTCTTTGTAACATTTTTGCAGTTTTGGTATGAAAATTGTATTATATAAAACAGAATTGAATATAATTAAATATACACTGCTATTACTTACACAATACTACGTTTAAAAAAAAAATAGTTTTATACTTTATATTTAAATTTATAAAAAGTGCAAAATATAGATACTTTTTACTATTTTTATCTTTATCATATTTAGAACACAATTATATATTTACGTATACATATATATTTACATATATGTATAGTATATATGGTATGTTCAATAGAATGATAGAAGACTACTTTAAGAAGCACCTGTTACAATAATGTTATGCAATCCTGATATGTAAGGAAAATTACTTTCATGTTATACAATCCTGATATGTATGGAAACATTCCCATATATAAGAAGTGTTATTAAATTAAGTGCGCTTTCTATGAATGTTCGAAAAGAGTTATTATACACTTTAAAAACCCGAAATAACATCTTAATCTCAAAATGTATGGCCCATTATATATGATATTTAAAATATCAAGATACACGTTTTACAGATTAAGATATTTATATTATTTTAGAACCATATTAAAGTTTATCTCTTACAACCAGCATCGATACTCTAGACTATTTGTTTTTTTGAGAAATATTAAAATTATACAAATTTATTATTAAATTTTTGAATCTATATATTTTGAATCTATATATTTTTTCTAAAATATCAAAAGCTTAGAGCTCTTCTACCCTATCCCGGTACAATTCGAGCAATTGAAAATGCATGCTGTATAAGTTACCCTTGTTCCAACCGCGTCGTAGATATTTGATTCCCTAAATTAATAGTTTGCGGGGTTAATATTGCCTGCCTGTTTTGTGGTGCAGTAGTATAAGTCACAAGCCGTTGTGAACCATTACTGCTATCACTAACATCCTCAACAACAAACTGAATATGTTGGCCGTCTGTAGTACAGATTCTTGGTACTTCTTCTAATGTGAAAGTACCACTGGCATTATGAACAACATTATAATAATGTGTATCCATATTATTCAAAACTTAGGTGTTAGCAAATATGATCCTTTCTCAATTAATAAAGACCAAAATTGGATTGTGCTAATACACTGATTTAGACCAATCCATCAATATCATGTCTGTAGAGGAATCTGCTAATATTTATGTGGTACAACCTATGGAAAATAATAACTAATTATATTCGACTTTTACGTATAATTTCAAAAGGTAAGCAAATATATCCGAACAATACAATTGTTGAGGAAATAATGTTGAAATAATATAGAAATACACTGTAAACTTAACAGCGTGAAGACTTGTTAACACACAAAAATAATGTAGTGTTGTGTAAAATAGACTTTAAATGCCATATTATCAAAGCACATATAAAAAATTACGTTTGTAAAATTATATATTATTTAACTGGAATCTAATTGTGTTTAAGTATTTGTAAAGTGCACGAATTTTATAATATATAAACGTATGTAAAATTATATCAGAAATTCTAAAATGTTTATATATACATACATACACACACACATATATACATATATATATGTATAGAGAAAAGTCACCGATATCGATACTACTCTGTTTTTAGACATATTTCTTAAACAAAAGGTAAAAATAAAACTTTGAAAATATAAGTACAAAGTAAAAAGTGTCTTCTATCAGATAATAGATATAAGCAATTTTTATAATACTGTTTGCAATTTTGCAATAATTAATTTTTTCATAAGGTCAGCAAAAATGAGCGTTTGACAAAATAGGCTCCAAAACTGACACAGTAGGCAGTAATGCTATATATTCCTATTCTTTTTTTTTAACAAGAATTATTTGCATAGAGTACCTACAAGTGAATGTATATAAGATATTCTAGAATCTTTTCACTCTCTCTTCGTTATAAAATATTTTTATTGAATTATATGCATATTTCCTTTATGCTGTTCTGCAATATGCAAATATGTAACGCGATAGTTTTTCAAGAGTTATTCTATATATGCACGATTGTCTTCAGCTCCAATAGAGCTATTTGACACTATAAAGGAACATTATAAAGATTAAGTTAGCTCATGATCTGATTTACAGACAGGTGTGGCGGTTTACGCTGCATCCCAATTTTATATTTAAAATCATATTATGAAAAAACTAAAAAAAAAATAATATAAATAAAACTGATTTAGGAAGCTACAATTTAGAATAACGTAATATCAACAATATACTATTATTTAAACTACGCAATTTACAAAAGAAAATCGTAAGAATTTTATTTTCACAATCGTAGAATTCGTTTTTAGTTGATTTAGTATATAAATAAGCCACAAATATACGAATTATAAGTTTATACTTCTTTAATTAGCTAAACAGATCATGATTTTATTAGTATTAATAAAGTGCAATTAGTTTCTGAGAAATAAGAGGGTGTTGCTTTAGGAGACCTATCCTCAGTATCGACGACTTTCCTCTATACTAATAAGAGGAACACCAGGTGGGGTCGGGGATTTTGATGCACTTTTTACAGGCTGTTCTTGAGCAAAAAAAAAAACAATACGTGTCCGTCCATTGGCCCATAGTTTCAAAGAAATCGATTTTTTAAATAATTATTGTAATAATTTGAAAAACGTACTGTATAAATGTAAATATCTTTATAAATTTCATTTTAATTTAATATTATTAGTTTTATTTACATAGTACGTTTTTCGAATTATTATAATAATTATTTAAAAAATCGATTTCTTCGAAACACTGAGCCAATGGCTGAAACGGCCGGACATGTATCGTTTTTTTTCGCTCAAAAACAGCCTGTATAAAGCGCATCAAAATCCTCGACCCCATCACCTGATATTCCCCTTGTAAGTAAAATACACAATCTTAACATTTATTGAAGAGAAACTTCAGTATAAGAAAATAAATACGGAAAAATATTTTCACATTAATGGAAACTTTTAAAGTAGTCTCCTATTAAAATTAATTTTTTTCAACATTCTAAATACAAATTCTGCTAACTGCTAATCGTTATCGTCAAAATATATGTATCTATCGCATCTTTTTTCGATTCAAAAAAGTTATAAATTTTTGTATAATTTTGTGCTTCAAAGATATCTTATATCATAATAAAAAAAAGTAATAATATGACAACGATCATGTATATATTTTAGTTGCGTTATAAGATGTGTTAATTTGTTTACCAAACGTAAATTTGCAAACTATAATAGCATGATAGAAGATAATTTGAAATATTAACATAATGAAATATTATTGTAAACAGAACTGTTTAATCAAAGATATAAAAGGAACTTTAATAAGAGAAAATATAAATGTATTATTCGAGATTATCGAATTTTATATATATTTCATATAATTTTATGTACAAAGAGCTTCATCACTAACACAATTAATTATTAACATGTTAACAAATTTGAAAATAGTAAATGTGTATTTCTAGTTCACTGAAGGCCTAGACATTACAGGTCTAGAAACTACACTTTCCATTTGATGACAAAAGTTGTCACAAACATCATTCTGTCTTTATTATTCATTGAATGTCAAGAAAGATGAAATTATATTGGTGATGACTTGTGTTACATTAAATGGAAAGCATCCAATAGATAAATCCATAGTGCAATCACTCATTAAAGGCCTTGGCATATACAAAAACTTAAAACGCAAGATTTAGTCCGGATCTACAACAGGTATTTTAAGCCTTAAGCCGTAAGCAATTGACCAATTACAGTCGAATGTGAGGAGAATAATCGATTGTGATTCGTCCATTTTTTACGGCTTAAAAATCTATTGTAGGTCCGGACTTAAGCAAGGTTGTGGACAAGGTATCAGCCACTACCATGGCACATAAAAAAACTTAAGACGTAAGACTTAAGCAATAAGCGAATCGACCAATTAAGGCCATGGCACATAAAAAAAACTTAAGGCGTAAGACTTAAGCAGTAAGTGAATCGACCAATCACAATAGAGACCGTAAGACCATAACGTAAGCAGTAGCAAACCCAACATGTTTGCTCAGTCCACAACCTTGCTTTAAGAGGCCGTAAGCAGTAAGCCCTAAGGGCCTCATACAAAATTCCGCAACAGTGACCGTAAGACAGTGACGTAAATTTAAGCCGATGAGCCAATCAAGATATTGCTTTAAGTCTACGTAATCTAACGGAAATGGAAAAGACAGTAAACTTATCCAAAACTTCGCAATAAAGTGAATTTCAACCGGTTGAAATTTGCCTTAAGTTTACTGTTATTTCTATTTCCGTTAGAGTACGTAGATCTAAAGCAATATTCTGATTGACTCATCGGCTTAAGTTTACGTCTTACGATCAATGTTACGGAATTTTGTGTGCGGCAGCTCTAAGAAATTGACTAATCACAGTTAAATGAGAAAAATAATTGACTGTGATTGGTCAATTTCTTACAGCTTACGGCCTCTTAAAGTAAAGTTGTGGACAAGGTATGAGTAGCAATTTCAGGTGCGTTCCGTTATTCGCTATGAGTACTGAAAATCTATAGTATATATAACGTGAACTATAAATTTTCAATACTCGCAGTAAATAACGAAATACATTCTTCATGTGATTAGTAGATTTAAAGGTAAGAACTAATCACATTCGACTACTACTTAGCTCTTTAATGAGTAATTGTACTACTAGATGCACTTAATGAAAAGCATAGGCAATAGAAACAGGGAATAACAGATTTCAACCTACCGGTTACATCAGAATATATGGTTTCTAGGTTGAAATTTGTTAATTTCCTGTCCTTATTGTCTGTGCTCTTCATTGTGTCTACATCCTTAAAAGATAAAATAATTGTAATCTTATATATAGTAAGTAACATAAATTATATCACGAGGTACGTTCTAACAAACTTTTTAGAATATACGTAACTCATGATAAATAAAACAAGAATAATGTAAAATTCTTTGTGTAGGTCACTTTTTTTATATTAAAATGTTATAATAATAATTTTTTATATTAGTTTTTAATTAAACAAAATAATCTCCGCATGTATACCAATCATTAAAGGACTATTTATAATGGAGGTAGTATACCGTAAGTTATAAAAAATCGATGTGATAGTCGATTAAAGGACATGATACATAGAAAAAAGCAATAAAATGTAAGCAGAAGAGATTCAACATGTTGGAGTCGCTACTGCTTACATTATGACCTTACGGTCATGTTTTCTATTGTGATTGGCAAATTCGCTTACTGTATACGTTTTAGAGCTGCCGCACACGTTTAACATTTTCTTTAGCCAAGTGGATTTCGACCTCTATTGCGAGGCCAATCATGCATTTAACATCATACAATGGAAATAGTACGATGTAGTAAATTTTAAGTCGCAAGAAATCGACCAATCACAGAAACACAGACATTCGATTGTAATTGGTCATTATTGGTCAATTTCTTGCGGCTTAAGGCTCAAAGCTTAGGTAATGGCTTATTGTAGAAAACTCATTACAGCTTACGGCTTACACAATATTACTTCCATTACAGACAGTTTATAATTGGCCAATTCGCGTACTGCTTACATCTTATTCCCTTACATTTTTCTATGTTCCTGACCTTACTGGTTAAATCTTTTTGTGCCATATCCTTAATTACTTTCTTCACATTAGATTGCGATTAGTCAATATCTTATGGCTTACAGCTTACACACAGCCTCTATTGTAAATGATCCTTAATGTATCGTAACTGGACCTGTATTCTGCACATGTCTACCAACTGTTGGTGTTGTTATGTGTTATTGTACAGATATTTGAGCCCATTCTACAATTGCAGTTGTAGTTGAAAGAATCGAGCAATCATAGTTGAATATTCTCCTCATAGTCAACTGTAATTGATCAATTCTTACAACTAAAACTACAATTATATTTACATAATTATAAAATAGGCTATATATGATAAAAAAGCTGTGAAACAAGAGAGATGAATTATTTGTGTCGCATTCTCCAATACTCCAGTACGTTCGTTAGAGTGAACAAGAGCTATGATAGGAGCTTGCAACATGAATAAATCTAGAGATAACGATATTGAAAACATCACACCAATCATACAACTTGAGATTTTAAATTAAGAAAAGTGTCGAGCTTAACGAATTTATTTTAATACTTGATTCAAAAAATTAGTTTACCCTGATTGTGAATAACGTAAAATATTAAATAGAGTGATGTAACAAATTGATTTTTGACATAATGAACAAATATGATCTAAAGTGACTGAACAGCTGTAAGGAATACAAGAACAGATTGTTTATATTTAAATATTTCTTTGTGCAAAAGATGTGGGAAACGTGAGAAGATGATGCCTTAACGTTATCATTAACATGTTATATTCGACAATATATTTACAGTGATTTGACGCCACATGTAATTAGGACAAGCTGATTTAACTTCCACAAGACACTTGTTGGAGAAAGCTACGCGATGCGGTTGTCGAACACAAGATCTACAGCGATTTCAGTGCAGGAGCCAGTGCAGGATTCTTCTAAGAACGCGATGGAGCAATGTGATCGAGAGCAACGGAACGTCGCGACAGCGTACGGTTTAAAGCTCGCGACGATCATAACCTAAAAACCAGAGCACAAAGGGAGTCGCGACCGTGCTTCCTCGTCTTCTCGTCACGACGTCCGTTACGGAGGATAAACAGAAGGTTCCGAATATTCAGGCGAACTGACCGATAATGATAAACAAGAAATTAGCACGTTTTTGACGATTTAAAACGGGAAAATCGTACTCGCGGAACTGTTCTTAAACGGAATCTCATAACCTCGTCGCATGGATTAAAGGATTAATCGTAGGGACGGGGAGGGGCTTCAAAGGCCGGTATCGACACGTTATCTCATGGAGAGGCACGGCGTGGCGCAACTGACAATTCGTTGATTGAAAAACACATGATCGAGAAACGCGTTACAACGAGCGCGACGGCGACGACGATACTGATCTTTTCTTCTCTACTTACGCGAGACTACCGATGTCTCAATAATGAGCGTACAACGACGATACTTACGATCATTCCCACAAGTTGTGTTTTATATAAACACGCCGTAACAAATTCGAGCTAGAGACCGTACTCAGCACTTTAACTCGTTTTTCTTCCGATCTCACTTGGATGCGTTCGGCGAAAATAAATAACAACTGCACCTCGCCATTTTACGTATCCATTCGCACGGGCGAACACCGCGCTGCGATGCGATGGTTTGCGATCACCAACACCACGACCAACGAGGAACAGACGGACGGTACGTTGCACGGGAAGATGGCGCGATTATTGCGCAGAACTATTCTACGCCGAACTTCCGGGACGCCGTTTGATCACGAACTTTAAACCTGCGTGTAAATTCGCAATCCAAATAAGTTCCGCAACTTATGTCCATTTTTTTCAATGTAGATTAACTTTTGCGTTGATAGCCTTCACGATTATATTTATTATTTTTGTATTAATAAAAGGAGTCTTTAAACAATTAGTTTAGTTTAATTTGATTATTATATTCATTTTTATTTAGGTTTAATTTTTTATTTTATCTTCTAGTTCTAAAAGTTAAGATAAAGAGAAAAAGATAAGAGGAGTATATTGCTATCGATGTAGATTAAATTTAATTTTAATTTAATAGATTCTTTGTTTTCTTTTATAATTCTTAGAACAGAAAAAGATAGGTCAGGTTAAACCAAGATTAAAGTTAATACGTAAAAACGGGCATTAATGTACGAAAAAAGCAATCGATTAGTTTAAGAGTGCTTCCTCATTACGTCGGAATTTCGGAAAATGGAATCTCAGAAAAATAATACGATCAATCAGAATTATTTAACTTTAGCGCGTTCGTCTAACCGTTAGATGTAAAATGGATGTATCTGGATAACTTTATTAAGTGCAGAACTTATCTTGTCAATAAATATTCTAGCATATAAATATTCTCCGTTTATCCGGTATTTCCTTTTTAAATTGATGTAACATTAATAAAGTGTACACACAGCCTAATTTTATCATTTCGAAATGACATTTTATTGAATAAGTTATTGTATATAATTTTTCGATAAAACGTAGCAACTTTAAAAAAATAGCATTACGTAATTCTTATGTATCTTTCAATTCCTACAAACAATCGAAAAAATAAAAAGAATCTACCTGCATATACTGATTTTAGATGTACACAGAAAGAAAGCTATGAACGCTAATTCTATGTCAAGCAAATGAGAATCGCAAAATTATTTGCAGGTGTAACAAATACTTATTTTTTTAATACTCGTTACAAAAATTATTTACAATGCAAAATATTTGTCAAATGTGCTGTGTAAGCAAATTTGACAATTAAATTTTGCAATCCTTTGTGCATTCATAGCAAATTTTTTCTCTCTGTGTGGCATCATAATTTATTTATATATACATATGTGTAAATCATGTATTTATTTTCTTATTCACATTTGTTAACTGATCGACAGTCAATATTTGCCCTATTATTATAAAATAAAGGAGCTATTCTCCGTCCACTATGTTCTAATGTATAAGATTCGAACGGGAAAAAATTGGGAATCAGAACGGGCAAATGCGATTCCATTCCGAAAATGGGTAATTGATTGCGCTCGTTATATTCGATTACAGAATCGCAGTAGGCTAGTCCATATGTTCTTGTAGTTTGGGCAAAAGCGTGAACGATCTTGGTGTCGCACATCTTCAAGGGATTTAATTTACAAGTAACAATTTTGGATATTGAAAGAGAAAGATTCTGAAGAAATTTTTCTGAAAAGATAAAAACTATGTTTATACAAATCTCGCTGTTAAATCTGTGGCTTTCATACAAGTATAAATGACTCACCATATTTCAAGTCAAATACAAAATGCTTGTACCTTGCGACAAATAAATGAAAGAACGCTTGACAAACAGAGTAAAACACAGCATGTCTTGCATAATCCTCAATATATTCCGAATATTCTTGCGAAGTGATATATTCGTTTAGCCATTGTGTCAATTTAGAGATCATCGTTTTCACTAATCTAAAAGAAAATGACATAAGAAATATTAAGTACGCTCTTTTTTTAGATACGTATTATTTATGTAATGTTATCAAAGATGTGTTAATTACTGCGGAGAAATAAATGAGGCATTTGCAAGCAGACTAGAAATATAACAAACAGCTGTTTGCCGATAAATCGGTGGTACTGTAGAATTAGGTTTCACAACCACTTCTCGCCACAACCAATTTGTAAACCTTTCCTCAATTGTAGAAATTCGCAATTGTCCAAAACTGCACATGTAGAACACGATATATTGCACATATCGAATGCCGTACATATTTAATATTTCTTTTTCAAATGCATAGACAATATCGCTATACATTATTTCCAGGTTCTTCATTTGCAGAACGTCATTCACAAAACAAAACTCGTGCATATATTTAAAAAATAATTCCAGGCACGAGTCTAGTATACGTGCAGTTGGATGTATAATCCTACTTTTGTCTGTATCACTGTTAATTTTGGTCAAATTGTCATTATCACCTGTTCCATTACTGATACAATCATCTTCTACCATGTTTTCATCATTGTTCACTTCTTGACAAGGTACATTGGCATCCAATGTCACTAGCCTAAAATACAGATATACTATTTATTCTCTTACTAGTAAAGTAAAAAAAATAATTTTGTATGAGAACAGTTGATAGATTCCAAGTTCAAATCAAACGTTCATCTTATGTAAGCTTTAAAATTTTATAAGAAGTTAATTAGTTAAAAGTTGTCAGTAAAAGAATGAGGTAAATGATAATCTATTTCTACATTTCATTAATTACAGTAAAGTCGAAAATTTCATTTACTGAGTATAATAGTTTTGTCAATAGAAAAACTCACTTTCTAATAATAAGGATTAAAATATTTCTTCTTAGCTGAGGTGCATAATTCAGAATTTCTAACAATGCATAGACATAAATTTCATGTATATAAGTACCATGTACAAGATAGAATGGAAAATGTGTTTCAAGGGCTTCAAGTAAATCCTTATTTGACCTAAAAAATTATAACATGTATATATGTATATATTAATAACAAAAATTAATAATTTATAATCACTTTTTCATATCTTACATTGGTACTACTCTCAAAATTTCACGTAATATATCATGTATATGATTTAGCCTTTCCACATCTTCATCTTTAAGTTGTCCAATTTCATGTTCGATATTTTCTGTTATAAAAATAAGTATTATAATAAATGTTATATTATTATCAATAAAATAATATTATATAGACTAATAATAAATATAAAATTTACTTGGTTTAAATAATTCGACGAGACAATTTATTACAATATTTGTGTGAAATGTCTGCACACATGCTAAATTTTGCAAAAAGAGTTTATACGTAAAAATCACTTGTGATGATCTATTCGTCCAGTCAATTTGAAGAAGTGCTTCAACAAACAATTTGCGTTCAATATCTAACAAGGATATATACTGCATTACTTCAGTTATAAATTCTGCTAAATTGTTATCCTGAAAAGAAAAAAAAGAAACAAAAAGAACATTTTAAAGAAAGTATCTTACATCATAATACACAATTAATATATAAACTATATGATACATATATATCAAGCATTGTAAAAGACTGGCAAATTTTCTCTGCGTCTTTTGTCTGTCTTACCTTTATAACATCATTTTTTATCGAATGTATCAACTTTTCGTATTTTTTTTTTCTAATACCCTTGTAATTATATAATATATCTTTAACATCTTTCGGGAGTGTGCATATTTTGTCAGGTTTTTTAATAAACTGCGCTCTAATTTCGCTGTTTTTCAACATAGATGACACACTGCTGATTCTTGAGGATACCACAGACATCTATTAAACAGACAAATTATCGGAACTCTAAGGACTCTATTAGGGTCTAATTAATGACAGATCTATCTCGTAAAGCGCTGTTCCGAATTCAACTTGCAATCGAGAAGCTTTCGTCGATATAAGTAAAACAGCACGTGTGATCGCGAAGTAGCATGTGGAGCGGCAAGAGGAACAAGGTTAAGCACACATTAAAATAAATTAGACCGAGCTACTTACTTCGATGAGTATGTACGATTTTCACTTCACATAGAATAACCTCTTTCCGGCAATTGTTGTACACGCGTATGTTGCTAATTTCTATTCTTTGGATGAGCCTTATATCCCACGTGTTAACAAATTATTCACCATACGTGATCATATACTTTCAGCCGATTAGCAGTGCTGCCAATCCATTGCTGATCACATGTACTTAGTTCTGATACCCACTCGAGTGTCACCCAGGTATCGCTTCATCTTTGGTGTTTATCGTACATTAGACAAGGATGACATGACACTTGGAGAGCACCTAGGTGACCCAGGTGGAAATCTGAATACGCATCTATGGTATAAGACACTGTAAAGGAGGGTTTCCACTAAGCGCGTCACGCGTCGCGTCGCAAAAGAAAGAAAGAGAAAGAGAGAAAGGAAATTCTTAAGTTAGAGAGAAATCAGAGAGCCCGGCTTTTTTGCCGATGTCTCTAAATATCGTACACTATTAGTGCATCTATTTTCGGTTTGGAAACTACGTGACTATCATGATGAGACTATTTTCCAATGCCACGTATATATTATACATTAATATACAAAAAACCTAATAAACGTTTTCCATTACACAGTGAACATATTAGGTGTTGAACTTAATTCCTGCCGTTTTTCGTCTCCAAAATTGATTTGTTTCGAAGGG
>NW_017298173.1:640718-665657 GCF_001594075.2 Trachymyrmex cornetzi
ACGAAAAATGGCAGGAATTAAGTTTAACATCTAATAATAATAATAATTAAGTTTAACACCTAATAATTATTATCATAATATATTTAATACGTAACAATATAAAATAAAACTCAGTGAAGTTGAATACTATATTAATATTTTGATTTAAAATTTTGCTATAAAACTTCAAGTAATAAGTATATATTTCTATATTTGCGCAATGTTTAAATGTGTGATCCACAATTTATTATAATTGCATATTATTTTATAAATTCGATTTTTCTTTTATACAATTTCTTCGATAGTCTTCATTTATTTATTCTAATCGGTTTATAATTTTGGAAAGAATATAATCTCTGGCCAGTATTCAGAACGCGCTTTTATGTTTGCAATTCTACGTAACGTGAACTATGTGCTAAATACGAGCTAATATCATAACAGCGCGTACTGAATATGTGTAGGTTTATCTATCCGTGCGAAACGCACGATGCCAAATTTCAAAAAAGACTGAAATTTTCTGCGCGTCGCGCTTATATACTCTAATCGAAAGCTAGCGCCGGTCCAATCAGCGCTCGAATACGCGTCCGCAGCGACTCGCCGCGCTCATTGGCTGGCATGCGAGTGGTGGGGTCGAAGTCTGACGACGCATATAAATAACGTGTAAGTCGCGATCTCGCGCTTTCGCGATTCGACCAGGAAACAGGTGTACGTCCTGTCAAGGCCCGTCTACAATACACGGAGTAAGTAAGAGTAAGAAATTGACCAATCACAGTCGAATGTGAAAAGAATAATCGACTGTGATTGGTCAATTTCTTACTCTTACTTCTTACTCACTGTATTGTAGACAGGCCTTTATATAACGTTAGAATAGTTCGCACTCCTGGCTTCGAATCAATCAATGTCATAGACCTTTCTTCCAAACGTTCCTGATCTCCAGAAGCATCCTAATCTCCAGAAATATCCTAATCCGTACTGTAGAGAATAAAACGACGGAAAACGACTCGGAAAGATCGTTCGAATTATACTAACGAGGTAACTAATAAATATTATCAAATTATTAATATTTTTAATTTCATATACGCGACGCGAGTAATATTTAAAAACTGATCGCTCTTAAATTCTCTAACAGTTTTAATATGTCTTACGTGTTAAATAAAATATTTAGGCTATTATTAATAATTGTACATACATGATTAATATCGCAATGTTTTCGCGAGCGTGAAATTTCTAGGATACAATTTAATGCGACACGAAGTATAATTAACTTTGTAATTATTTCCTATAATATTTTAAATATCGCGTGATGTAGAGTTAAAATAGTACTAGTACATTGATTGTCCGGCCGAAAATATTTTTCACAATACTCGTTCGGTCGAATCAAAAGCAGTACGCCGCGTTAACTTTGATGATGCATGAAGTTGACCGCGCGCAAAAAACGACGCTGTCTCGCCATCTTAATGAGATCTCGGCGGACACGGGATCGACGTACGAGACAAGTGGCAGCACGCCTCGTCTGTCGATCCCGTGTCCGCGATCTCATTAAGATGGCGGAGCGGCGTCGTTTTTTTTGCGCGCGGTCAACTTCATGCATCATCAAAATTAACGCGGCGTACTACTTTTAATTCGATCGAACCAATATTGCAAACATTACTTTTGGCGTTTAATTGGTAAAAAAAACTTATGTTTTCATTGTGTTATTATTTTCTCATTTGCAATATTCAACTGACGCGAAACATCAATTTGATCTCGTATAATACTAGTAATTGGTTAAAACGCGTATCTCAATATTTGTCCGATTGAAGATGTATTGCGTAAATAAATGGCAATAATTCGTAATAACTTATTACGAATGTCACGAATATCTAGTTATGATATCAATAGGATTATTCTGCTACAATGTAATGCGCGTATACTATTTGTAGCTAGAAATGCGAAAAATGCATAAACGCGAAGTTAAGAGTGAGACGCACAGCGTCCTCGTCGCTCCGCGTCACTTTTGGCGCGTGAAGTTATCACGTAAATTTATCGCTTGAGTAGATTTCAGGTATCCCGCTGAATTAACAAATCGGGTTTCTTCATAAGTCGCGTGTCGCGTCGCGGTTTTAATTAAAGATTGTAATTAAAATATACAGGTAGGTAGGTACTCGTAAATGAGTAGGACAAAATATAGATAAATAGGAATAGACATTGTTATTTATTGAAGTATGGATAGATAGGAATATGGTAGGAATTCGGTCAGGGACATAATAATTTAGTTCGAAAGATCGTATTAGACAAAATAATCACATAAATATAATAATTATAAATATGATGATATATTTTTTATTATATTTTTAATACTATTAACAACTTAAAATAATGTTATTAATTTTAAATCAATATTTAAAGACAATGTAACATATTATATGTTATTGTAAATACTGTGTGCTGTATTTGTAATTTACGAAAAAATAATTGTATATTATTTTATGTCATTTGTATATAATTGTAAGTACTATGTATTATAATTGTAATTTATGTAAAATAATTGTAAATAATGTTAATTATGTAATCGGATGCGATTAATAAGACAAGGATCGATGCGTATTCAATAAATATTCGTTTCGGAAAGCCTTTAAAATTTTTTTTGTACTAAAAGATTGTTGATAAATTCGGGAAATATTTTATTCAAAATTCCGTATTAAAAGTTATAGTTTTTGTGGCATGTATTATATTCAATTAATTGAAGATGTTGAGACAATAATAGTATATGTATACAGTTTTTGTTCACAAAATTTAATATTTATGTTTTAGATATTACGATGTGACATGTACATTTAATATATTTTTTTTAATTGCAAATTTTTTGTATTACAGCTGGTTATAAAATTCGCGAACCGTCTTATTTTTTGTCACTCTTACGAATGAAACGTTCTCGCAAAGTATATAATATTAAATATTGTCTATAATACTAAATAAACTCGTCGCTGTTCCTCGCGTTAAGTGGACATTAGTAAATGTTGTAATTCGTACCGAAGCGATGGAGAGTAATGATTTTTAACGTGGAAAGTTATTTTTCGTCGGTTTTCGTAGCATCCATCCAAGATATCTATTTCGGTGCCTCATTAAATCTGGGTATTCTCTGCCGTTGTAAGGCTGAAATTAATCAATTAATTAATTAAGGGGTTTTTTGACATTTCCTGGAAGCAATGATTTCGACAATAAGTTAACGATGACGGCAATGTAATTTTTTTAAGTCTACTCATGAAATCGATTAAATACAATATGTGTAATGAAAGAAGAATTTATTCTCATTATATGTTCTTTCATTAATTAACATTAATACTGCTTTGACAATAATAAGATTTAACGAATTGAACATGGATAGCAATTCCTTATAGACAAATTAATTATATTAAATAAATTAAAATTACAAGTTTCATTTTGTTACATAGTCGTTTTGACGATTTCTTTAAGAAAAAATGTGGTTACAAATGAATATATTTTTTTATTTTAATCTTTAGTTTCTTTTAAGAAACTATTTTTAGGCACTGAACATCTCTTTATTCCAAAGCATTAATTAATTTTAAAATGTTTTAGATTAATTTATATAATGAAATACATATGCAGTGTATATATTATGTAAGAAATTTTTAGCTTCTATTTACCTGATAAAATTTTATCAAAGAGGTTCATATTTATTTATTTAAATAATTTATTGTAGTAATATAATGGATGTAAATAAAAATGTGAGTACTTAAAAAGTCAAGACGAATCGATTAGGTACCCCGATATTAATAAGATTTTGATAGTCTTACTTATCTAATATCTAATAAATATTACATTGAGTATTTAGATAATCCTATTTAATTACTTGACAAAATTTGAGTAAACGTTGCAGAAAAATAAAAATTGATATAAATTTTATATTATTAAATATTCGATTATAAAATCAAAATAAAATGAAAATATAAATAAAATTTAAATCTCATTGTTATCGGTTCGATTCGCCTTGAACAGTTGGTATCTGAGAATTTTTGTACTCACACATATAATAAATTATAAGACATATGTATTTTATTATTTTGAAATATAATTATTTGTAACTGTCTTTCGACAAAAGTTATTCTATCCATGTTTTTTTATTTTGATAAAAATGCTGATGTGTTTCGTAATAATTAGCGGAATATACTTTGCTTGCAATTCTTGATCATATACTAAGAAATTGTAATTAATGTTGATTAAGTTACCGTCCAAATATTCGAGAATTGTATAATCTTTGCATTATGCAGAAATTTGAAGAAAATTGATAATTGTTAATTCATTGCCGAAATGGACGCTATTATAAGTCCGAAAGATTTGGGATTCGTTTGCTCCTGCAACGAAGTTCTTTTTTTGGTGTTTAACGAATAATTTTCTTTCGCGTTGATGCCATGGAACTCGACGAGAAGTAGAGCATAGTTCACTCTCCATAGAGATCATTCTTCTCTCTGTCGGATATTATCCAACGTTTTACTCGATAGAAAGACCTGGCCACACTGCTGCCATCTTCTATTTAACGTAGTGATAACGCAGTGTTTCATCGCGATTTTTTGAAGACTCATAAAGTTTACCTCGCTATTAAAAGTAAAGCGGGTAATAGAATTTATATACGCGTGATTAAATTGTTTGATTTATTTTCCATTTTAATATTAGAATCATAGATGCGATATTGCAACACATTTAATGGTTGTCAAATGATATTTATTATTATTTATATAAAGAAATAATAATTATAGAAGACGCGTTGTAGAATTGACAATTATATGTATCGGAATTGTTTGGATCATTTCATTCACATTGTCTTGTATCGAAGTTTTTTACGTATTGCACATTTCTTTTGTATTTTGTAAAATGTAGTTACATATATACAGTTAATAATTGATATTCTTTTTCATTGAAAGATATATATAATAAATTTATTAATAATCTTTTGATCATGGTTGCTCACATAAATTTAAAAAAAAGTAAAACAAATTTTTCAATTGTATTTGATAATTAATAATAAATGTTAGTAATAGTCATGTGTCGATTGGACACATATTCCACATCGCGATCGTGAGAATTTTGTGTTATTATACGCATACCGAATGTTTTCTCTGTAATTTCATATTAAAAAGAAATTTTGCGCGTATACATATCGTACATTATATTTTTAATTTTATAAAGTAATTTTTTTGTAATATGTTATGTATAATGTAAAGTAAATTGTGTAAAAAGTAATATAAAAGTAATAAAAATGTAAAGAAATATATCATAAAATGGGGTAACTTTATCCCCTATTTTGTATTTCTTATATTTAACGATTGTTAATGTACTATTAATGTTTACTTGTAATGTAAATATTGTTATATATTGCCGTTGAGCAGGTTTCATACATGAAAAAAACTACGCAATGACAATATAATGACATCGACAAAGAATTACAGAATAAGAGCCTTCGTCCCAGAAACTTTAACACAAAATATAAAAATACGTATACAGTATATGTCCAAAATCATGACATGAGATTCTCAAAACACACACACTTCTTTGAGACAATAGTTGAATTAATTCTTTGTAAGATTACGTTTTTAAAATGTCATATGTCCAGATTTTGCATGCTGTATTGTTAAAATTTGGACGAAATTTATTCTAATTGTGGACGAAAATTATCCCATTTTATGGTATTGTAAAGAAAAGAGGACTGTTAATCGGATAGTCGAGGATATGATAGAAAGCGCCTCTATAAACTAAGTTGTTAATCAAATTATATGAAAAATATATATTGTAATTTTATTGTAATAATATATTTTAGGACTTTTTTGTATAGTATATTGGTTTAAAAGTTAAAGTAAAAAAAAAATAGGAGAACTCAAGCAAGTTGACGTTATTTATCGTCATTTGATGTCAAAATAATGTCTTTAATATTATTTTGATGTCAAAATTATGACAAATAACATGAACTTGCTAAAGTAAAAAAAAAGAGGACCGTTGATTATAATCGACGGGGGTGGTGGAGGGCCTTTACAAATTAAGTTGTATTTACCGCATTATCTGAAAAATCTATATAAGTATTTTAATTATAACATACTTTATGATTTTTTTGTATAGTGTGTTGTATAGTGTGTTGTATTAAAAGTAAAAAAAGGAAAAGAAAGAATCCCCAAGTAACAAACTGATGTTATTTGTTGTTATTTGACATCAAAATAACGACAAATAATATCAATTTGCTAAAGTCAAAAAGAGGACCGTCGGTTGTAATCGACGGGGGTGATGGAGGGCCTCTCAAAAATCTGTAGAGAAAAATCGTGGATGTGTTACCCGCCAGAAATATCTATGATTATATAGTTGTATGTGCACGTTCTGTGCACATAGAAGAGTCAGTAAACAGATTTCATTCATTTAATACACGGATATCCACTCTCAGTCGTTTAGGTTTCTCTGTGTACTATTATCAGAGAGAAACCTGAGAAGGGCTATTCCGGCGTTTTTTAAGATTAAATGGGCTGAAATTAAATTAGATTTCTATCATATCCCCGACATTTTTTTAGAACACAATGTATCTTTTAAAACTGCGGGTTACTTAATTTTATTGTTGACATATATCTATATATATATGTGTATATATTCTTAAAATTGTTTAACATTATTTAAGACAGTCACAAGAGTATCTATTAATGGCTATATGCTCAGCAGAGAAAACAGCTTTGCAACTGCTGTAAAATTCTTGTAAAATTCTTCAATTTATATATTTATAGCCATAAAGAAACCATGGTGGAAGTAATATTACATAATATTAAAACAGTAATATTAAATAATATTAGAAAGAGAAACAAAGAACCAATTGTTTTGAAGAATCTTACAATAATTGCAAAGCTGCTTTTTCTGCTAAACGCAGCTAATATCTATGTTTACTTAAAATTAACAATTCGTTTATGAATTCACTGCGCATGTGCAAAAAATCGGATATTCGAATGCCAGTATATAGCTACGTAGTTACCAGTAGTAGTATACTTGTCCAGGAAATTTCTCTATTAAAAATTGCCGTTCAGAATTGACTTTAAATCGTAGGTCCCCACTCCCCAATCATATGCAATAGTTTATGCCAAAAGATGTAAAAAAATTAAAATTCTTGTTTAATGGTATATCATCCAACAGGATTATTACGGAATATTACAGGTTGCCATTTTCTATTTATAATTAATTTATTTTCTATTTATAAAGCAGAAAATTTACATAAAAATTTAAAAAAGTATTAAAGCAAAGTTCTGCAATAATATATGCTAGAAAGTGTAAGAATATATTTGACTTGATATATATTATTATATGTAATATATGTGTTTACAGGTTGCCACTTTCTATTTGAAGCAAAAAATTTACATAAAAATTTTTGTACAGTGGTATACTATCCAACATAACATATTGTTACAAATTGTTGCATATTACATCATATAACAATATTAATCCAAGACCTAATCTAATTTCTAAAATAAAAATTTTATTATAGATAAAAAAAATGTCTTCAATAATAAGTAATTTTCTCTTACTTCCAAGTACAGTCGAACCTCCATAAAGTTAACCTCCGTTTTTGTTTTAACCTCCGTAAGTCATGTCTTAACCTCCCATATAGTAATCGAGTACATATGCTTCCGCATGATCATTTGTTTACTTTTACGGAGGTCGGTCAGTCCCGATAAGTTACTTTTATAAAGATTCAACTGTATCTGTTTTTTATATGGATTGACATAAATTACGTTTATTTTTATATCTGGAGACACTGGTAGTGTCTCGGCGCTAAGCTGCGCGAAGCGACACTGCCGTGCCTCCTTTACGCGAACCTTTTTATATTTACTTCCATAATAAACTTAACATCAATATAAAACAGCTAGAAAACGCATACGATAAAATTCTTCATGTTAAAACTGTGCCCCTTTAATGTGAATTGATATTTTGTAAGCATATTAATTTTTTCAAATTATTATAAGTGAGATTTGATTATGTTATGTGCAGGGCTGACATGTATATTTAAAATACTTTATTTAAAACACAGTGTTTGCAATACAAATGTATTAGGTGTTGAACTTAATTCCTGCCGTTTTTCGTCTCCAAAATTGATTTGTTTCGAAGGGAAAATGAATGAATACTTTAATCAAAGTAATTTCCTCCATTTTCTACTTTATTACTAATTAAATTTTAACAGAGAATATGGAAGTATTACGTATTTTGTATTTAAAATTGAAAGATTGAAAGTTTTTTGTATTTTGTAATTCAAATGGTAATTCAAATAATATAATAAGATTGGTTGCCAATTGGTGTATATTTGAAATACAAAATACAACAAGTATTACTTTAATTTATATACTCTCATAAAAGTTACAAAATATTTAATTCATGTACTCTGTTGAAATACAAAATACAATTGTCTTAAGGTGCCTTCAGATGATATGGCCAATGTATAGGCCAACTTTGCATATTCGCTATAAATATTGACTACATTCAATATAGATAATTATGTATGTCATGTATATGCATATTTGCTAATATTGGGATACGTTTGTTAATATTGGAATACGTTTGCTAATATTGGCATATCGTCTGGAGGCGCCTTTACAAAGAATGTTTTTCAAATAAAAGTATTACAAATACATGTCCAGTTTTGGTTATGTATTTACTTCTAGTTTAATTTCATGGAAAAATATTAGTTGCTTTTGTAACAAGCATACCTAAGTTTATATAAGTTTGTATTGATATATTCTTATGATTGAAAATTTTAAATGGAAAATATAAAGTAGGAAAGTAGCACAAAATTAAAATAAAGGTAAACTTAATTTTAGAAAATAATAGTCGATTAATAAAAAAAAATTAAATGATACATATCATTAGAGAATTAAGTAAATAATAAAAACAGTATCACGTAGATATTACTTTTTAATTTGATGCAATAAAGATAGTACTACTTGAGTTTTATAATCTAGTATAATAATTTTTTTTTTCGAGGAGCATGTACTTTTTTACTTTTCTTTTTGGAAAGCTAGTATATAACGGAATCAATATATGTAATAAGCAAAAAATTTTTCTATACTTAAACTCTAAATTAAAATAAATGCATCACAAATCTATTCTAGAAGTTACGTAAGTCTATTAACATTGAAGATCAAGGATCATTATGAAATAATAGTTCTCGTACGATCGCAAAGGTCAAGCGCTGCTATATATGGTTACAGCTTGGGATGAGAGTAATCAACTTGAGAGAATTGTGAAATTTATTCCCAAATACGTTTTTATCATAATTTTGTCGTTTGTACATACATAATTATACAGTATAAAAAATTTTTTACGAGAGGGTACTCTACGGTTGGAGTTAAATACTTTTATAAAATACGTTACTTCATTTTGATTATATTTTCATTATCGATTGGAAAACTTTTACTCGTTTTGAATAAAAATTTCACTTTAAAAATTTAAAGAGTAAAATACGTAAAACACTAATGCAATGTAAAAAGTTAATTAAATACAGAAATTTTTTAATAATATCTACTAAATTTTTAACTTCGCGTTTTGTCTTTACACTTTTAGGTGTGACTTCCATTTTTTCATTTAATTATTGATTAAATTAATTGTAATTAGTCAAAATGTTTCAAATCAATGTGTCTATTTCTTATTAGGAGATTATCCCATCTTTTCTTTCATTTATTATTTTGTTTATTTATTATTTTATTTTATTAACAATTTCTGTGTTATAAGCTGAATAAAAAGTTGATTATGAATAATTAATTTTAGGATATATTATAGGATTTGATTTATGATTTTGCGAAAACTTCTTTTTATTAAAACTATAAAATCACTTCTTTGGGTTACACTAAGGATCGAAATAATACGGTATATCGTTCTGTTGCTCCAGTAACGTAGCTAAAGCCCCTTCTATATTTTCTGGTAAGTGATCCAAAAGCATGCGTGGCATTACTGTTAATTTTATAAATTCTTCCGCTTGTGCCCATCGCATCTCGTATTTTCTCTCCTTTGCAAGTTGTTTTTTGCTAATGTAAAATTTAAACATCATTATTATCTAAAATTTTGTAATCCTATGACACTTAATATATTTTTGCAGTATTTTGGGGGATTTGATTTATATTTATGAGAACTATAAAAATTAATACTTATAATAAGAAATTATGTAAGAGCAATGCACCTCTTTCCTTCCGTTTTTTCGAGTTTGCATCTCACTATATGAAGTATACGACCAGCGTTAAATAGTTTCATTTTCGAATATCTTCTTTTTGTTATGTCGCGCTCTATTATTTTATCCTATTGGAAAAAAATTAATTACCCCAACAACAAAGTTTAATTAATCATTAAATTCAATATTACGTAGAATTATTATAAATGTTTGTGTGTTCAACACTTTCTATAAATTTTGTAAATGCATTTTTTCTTACCATATCGCTGTGCTTGGTTAGCAAAGGCGATTGACCCGGGATTGTATTAATTATGTTATAATTGGCCCATGTTTTAGTCAGATCTCTTTCGGGAACTCCGAACAAAGCATATCCGAATCCATTCAGGACTACTCTGTACTAAAAACATGAAAGTATTTATCGAAACAGTTCGATTCAATAGTCCGAGTGTTATATAAATTCCAAAATACCTTAGGCAATCGACAAGCATGAAGAGTTGTCAGTAACGACGTCCTCAAATTCTCTATACTATCCACACTGAGTCTCATTACGAGATCATCGCCAAGTCCTACGGTTAATACGAATTCCTCCGTGATCCTAGCAGCTTCTCTACTGAGCAGTCCAGCTTTTTGAACAAATACATTAGAAATTGTAAATTAGTCTATTATGTGTGTGCGCAAAATTAATAATTGGCAATAGTATATCTACCAACTTTTTTTAGCTAATTAAACTATGATATTTTCAAAAACAAAGCCATTTGCACAGTTACCAGGCGTAGCATACGCGTAGACTCTTAACTCTGGATAACGAGGACGTATCAGTAAACCCAGCAAAATGGCTAAACCGGCTCCTAAACTATGACCTAAACATACACATTATCTCATTATAGAATTATGTATACACAGTTATGCGTCAGCGGCAGTTAGTATGGAGTACGTTTTTACCAGTAAGCGTCAGATGATAATTAGGATACGTGGCGAACGCTCTTTCCAGGACTTTATAGTTTTCCAATTGCTTTAAGATTACTTTTACTCCTATTATCATGCCTTTGTGGGCCTATAAATTTTACATAGGTTTATATACAATTAAATCGATTTATTATTTATATCTTATGATCAAAATGGAAATTGAACAAACCATGCTTCCTGGTGGAATACCAGGACATTCAAATAAATCAGACGAAGCTGCAAAATCAGTAATTATATCCCGCAACGATAACGATCCTCGTATAATCACAACAATACTGGCAGTTTTGTGATCCGCCATTACACAGAATGGTATCTGTAAAATTTCAAAGAGTGATACTTAATACCAAACGAGCATGGAAAAAGTATAATTTAGACACAATATACAAACTTCGCATAAATGATTCTTGAAGGAAGCGAATAGAATATCATCCTCAGATATCTTTGACAGATATTTTACGCCAGAAAGATAACAGAGACAACAATTATCGTCTAGAATAATATTACGCTTTCGTCTAAAAAAAGAGACAATAAAGTAATAAAACAATAAAAATAATTAAAAAATATGTGTACGACTATTCTATAAAATAATGATATAAAAAAATAAAAATAAAGGATAATATTGAGTTTTATGTTGTCTTTTACCGGAAACAAGCACAGCATCTCATGCCGCGAATCAAACGGAAACATCCAGTACACGTATGCTGATATATTACGAAAAGCCAGCCGTAGGAAGCGATCGATAGTTGCAGGAAGTGATGGGCGGCTTTCAAGGACATCCAATTAGGTGCGTTCGAAAAAATCTTGCTACTGTCTAAAAAAGTAAATACTTAATAAAGTAAATACTCAGCAAATACTTAATAAATGACACATATTATATAAGCATATTTTTGCATCTTTTTGCAATATAAATGACGATACCTGAAGTGTATTTTGGACGAGCCATTAAATTTAACTTTCGTAATTCATGAGTTTCTCGCTTTTGCCGGACTCTCAGTAAAATACATCCTGCCATCACATCCGAAGGAACTAAATCTGTGCCTCGGAATAAAGCAGTTAAAAGACCTACAAAGATATTTGTATCAGCGTTTATCGCGTGATGAATTATATTATTAAAAAGTAAAAATATATATATAAGAGTTGCTTATTCTCTTCTTCTGTTTCTTTTTCTTTCTATATAATATTGCATTTAATATTTTATAATAATTATAATAATACATATAATGATATAAACCGTTAAAAACGGTGTAAATTATGCGTATAAATTAGCTATATTTATCGAATAAAATTATTACAACTTTTTATCGTTTAATATTAATGATACTAATGATCTCACCGCGAATTAAAATTCATTCCTACTTTCGTATCGTGCATGTCGCGAAGCGTTCGCTATCTCCGAGCGGCGAGAGATCGACGAACTCATCGCGAAAAAAATCCCACCGGCGCGGCGCCAAAATCAGAGATCAATGATTTGATTTATCCTTTCAATGACCGTTCGCGCTCGATTTCCGATCAGAAGCGACGTCCACGCGATTCCAGTTTCGAATGCGGCAAGACCTCTTTGTAGGTCAGCCGTACCTATGTCTCACCAGCGACTTGTTGAAAGGCCTCGTTCGCACTCTCGTCCTTACGCATCCACCACAGGAATTTGAATCGCCTTAGCCAAATACGCGAGACCTTGCCGTGCTCCACAGAGTTCTCTAGCTGTTTTTTCTCCAGAGAACCAATTGGGTCGAACACTAGGGCGAGGCCGAAGATACTGAGACCGATTAGGATCCAATCGAAAAACACCAGGGCTTCCACGACCGTAATAGAGTATGATTCGTGGTTGCACTCCACGCTCTGCCCGAAAATCCATAGGGTACCCAGAATGTTCCATCCGATCTCTGGCAGTAGCATCAATATTCTGAATAAGTCGAAAAGAAATGTTTAGATTATCATTGATTTGATGATCATCAGCTGCTAAGTTAAAAAAGATCACATAATTATTGCTATGATGTAGCGTAATATGACAACAGTGTATAGTGTTGTGCAAGGTATTTTATTTTCAGTATCTAGGTACAGGTATAGGTACTCAGGAAAAAATGTATCGAGGTACCTTAAATGTATCTTAAATGTATCTAGGTGTTTTTATTTATTAATATAAAATTTCAGAATAAATAATTTATGATTTCATATCCGCACGTATATTTATGTTTTATACGTAGGTATAATATGTATACATATGTTTTTTATATATAATACACGTACATATTCTAATAATATAAGGGTTATCTCGATCCATATTATATTTCTAGACATATTCGGATGTCTAATGACAAATTGCTGCTTGGGTAGCTGTCTGTATAAAGAACTTTAACTAACCTAATTTGTATATAGTATTGCGTCATTGTGTCGAATAAGTCAGCGCTGATTCTTGTATTTATGGCGAAATCTTTCAAAAAAATGTTGCGTTATATGTTTGCATTTTGTGTAACAGCATAAAATATATACATATAAATTAACAAAACACGTTTTACTTCAAAGTGAAAGGATTCTAGAAATTCTCATATACATATACTTGTAGATATTTTGTGTAGATGACTCCTGTGAAAGGAAACTAGCAATATATACTATCACTGTGTCAGTTTTGAGTCCCATTTTACCAGATGCTTATTTTTTCTCGTCTTATGAAAAAGTTAATTACTGTAAAACTCTAAACAGTATTATAAAAACAGCTATATCATCTGATAGAAGTCATTGTTTTTGTATTTATGTTTCTAAAGTTTTATTTTTAGCTTTTGATTAAGAAATATAGTCCAAAATTGAAGATGGTACGACAATATCGGCGACTTTTCTTTAATTATGAAGTTGTATATAATTAATACATACAGGGTGAGTCTGATAAAAAATTCATTACGTATGTTATAAACGATTAGAGAAGGGGAAAACACGTATTATCAAACTTGTAAGATAAGTAGGGGGACATATTTTGATGGCATTGAATAATCTTAAATATCCTTGGTTTTTTACTACCTACTAATAAAAAAAAGATTCTTTTTTTAATCTGAAGGGGTATTTTTTAATCATTCAATCGATAGTACTCAATCAGCTGAACATCTTTGTATTAGAGTATTTCTTCATAAACTCAACTATTTTCGGGATATAAATTAAAAGAAGATATAAGTCTGAAACAAATTTTTTTATTATTGTAATAAATGTTCAACATGTTCAACATGTTGATTTAAACATGCCTGTAGTTTTCGCGGAAAGCTTACTTGGTCTTTTTCTAACTCTTGAATCATCATTATATAATTCTACATGTAAGAAATTAGTAATTGTATCATTCGATAGAGCAAAGTTTCAGCTTTAAGAATCTGATTTTTTAATTACGATATGATGATTTTTAGCGGAGTTATGAGCAATCAAAATCAGAATGCTCTTTTATTTAATCCGTATGTAACTTGGTAATAAAAAGTCGTAGAAACATTTTTTAAAAATAAACTTTTAGGAAAAACTTGAAATTTTCACGTCAAATAGTCGAAAATTTTGCAACGAATATATTCTGTATATAATTTTAAGCTAACAAAATACCGCAGAATTTTTCCTCCGACCCAATATATAAAATATATATATATATATAATTTGTATACATAAAATTATGATAAAGAGCCTCTAGCTCATAACAATGAATGAATCGGTTGCAAATAATTGAGCAAATTATTATTAAAAAACAATACAGGAGTTAAAACTTTGAAAAAGTGTCCCATGAAGATTGTCGATCTAGAAAACTGATTAGACATAACGCTGGTTTACTTTTGTTGCTTACTTGACCAGCAGAAACGGTTCGACATAGCGTCGGGCATGCGTGTCCATGATAGCCCCCCTCGCACTATGCCTGATAATGATGAGTATCAAAAGCGTGACGATACCAAGCATGACCGCTTCACCGAGGAGATACACGCGCACTAATTCACCTCCCAACCGACAATTCCACGTATCCTCGTAGTACCTTGCGCAGGCGATCCCTATAAGAATCAACCTGTAAAACACACAGCCGATTACGAGAAAACTAGCAACAATCTGCGTGATTTTAATCGGGCGATGCGCTCCTGCGAAAGAACTTAATATTAAGAATATGTTCAATGCTTCTCTAACAAATTTAGAGACTCTCCTATGCCGGGTCTACGATAAGTCTGTAGTCGGAAGTCTTAGATTTAGGCCTAGTTCCACAACTGACGGTTAACTCATAACTGAGGTTGAACTTATTCATTGTCTCTTTCCAATTTTATAATTGGAAAAAGATGAGAAACAAGTTGAACCTCCGTTAAGAGTTAAATTATGAGTTATGAAACTGGGCCTTAATTGGTGAAGTTGGTCAATTAGCGTTAGTCGTATAAGTTGGTTATTGGCCAACTTCACCGATTAAGTCTAAGACTTCCGATTCAGACTCATTGTAGACCGGGCAGTAGAATTTAGTTAAAATTTGAGCCTTAAAGTTCTTAACTTTGCATAGTAATTTTAAATTACAATTTACATGTTATATTGTATTCGTGATTAATATTATACACTATAATTTCGACGTACTGATAATCGCGGTGATTGCTTTTCGGGGATACTCACCATACAATACGGATAAATAATTCGAACAAGCCTGGATACACGAGGTCGTCGGTTGCGGCCAACCATTTTCGACCGAAGAGCTTCAATGCTGGCATTTCCCTGGAGAAAGAAATTTTGCTATAACGCTGTTATGATATTTCGAAACGTTTCTTTCTTAATTGTGAGTGGAGATAAAGGTAAAAAGTGAATTTATAAGTGCTCATTTATAAATATTTTATTCAGGAAGTTCAATATGTCTCTATCTACATCATAACATACTTTATTTATGATATCGAGATTGATCGCTTCTGTCACGTTCGTGGTAGCTCGCGGAGCACGCGCACCGCGATATAAGTTTACTTAGCGAAACTCTCGTGCACGGATTTCATAATATTATAAAATATAGCGGATACGGCTTTCTATGATAATAAATATCCCCAGAATTCGGACTATTACGATATACATGGTTATCTCCTTGATCACGAAATCGTCGTCCGGAGAAAGCGTCGAGAGAAAGTCCCTGTGTCCATCCGACATTCGAGACCGTTGACAGTGTTCCGATGTGTTTAAATGGACCTTCAGCTTGTGATTTTTGTTGTCATACGTATAATTTAGTTGATTTAAACGCTAACAACATGATTATATCAACTGATTATACTAGCGACGACGTAGAAGCTGATATGTCCGATTGGACAGCGATAATGATAGTGATACGCGTTTTTTTTAACTAAATACGTCTTGTTTAATCGCGCTATATCTTATTATTGTTAACTACTTTGCAATTTCCTACATGATATAAAGGGGGAAAATACCAAATGATATCACGAGTGTAATCAACATTAATTTACTCGAAAATTATGAATTTTCTAGATTCTATATGTGATTCTTTTTTATTATTTTTGGGAAAAGGAGAAAAGCTCAAATTAAAAATAGTAAAATTTTCTCGTAACATATTTTTGTTTACTAATGTATTTTTTAATTCATCGCGTGTAAAATTTCTTCTACCATTCATGATTTTTTACTTCTTGCATTTTTCTTTCTTTTTTGATTTTGATTTTTTTCGGTGCTTTTATTATATAGGTTCGCACACGAATTAGCGCTCCTTAAAAAATTGCGTAAATTACTTTGGAAACATTTAACATTTAACAACAGGAAAGCATACATTACGTCATAATACGTGTACTTTTTGAATGCATCAATTAGTTGTAGATATGATTATCTAACTACTTTCTTTCATAAAAAGCATGAGAATGCGGAAGTTACAGTATGTTATTATGATATTAGGTGGAGGAGAGAAAATTGACATTATCATCGTGGTAATTTCGCCGGTAATAATGACGTAGGCCTCGGATTATCTACTTATTGATGTCGAAATATCAGTCGTTACTCGCTGTCAGATCCCATGTCGCAGCTGTTCGACACAAATACAATGTACCGTTTGAATAAACAAAGAAATATGTTGCAATACTTTTTGCGTTGCTTCTAGGGTCAAAACAAATAAGGGATTTCCTAGAAGATTACACATCTACAAGAGGCCGTAAACGCAACGGCATGCAACTGAAATTGCACCGGCAGCAATTAACGCTTCCTCGAAACTCGCCGTAGGCTTGCATAATAACAGTCTAGAAAAGGATAAAAACTATCGTAAATCACGCACCGTTCGACTTGTGAAAGAGTAAGACTTTTACAAATTGATTCAAGATATAATATTTGCGAAGAAATTTTTGTAATATATAGAACAATTACAGTTCAGACACAATTTAGCAAGAGATCGTAGGAAATGGAAACACGACATTCAAAAAACACTATGCTGTAACTGCATTCATGTTCGTGGTAGATTGAATTACACGAAATAAAGTGCATCGCGTGCATTCCTTGATTCGAAACACGCGCACTAACGGCGCGTTGTCGCGAGTTTTGACGAAATAATACGCGAATCGAGAACTCGCGTTTTTCGACGCGTATATATAACCCACTCTCTGCTTGGGAATATTCCGCATAATGGAGAATATTAATCGATTTTTTCTCTTAAGTAGTAAATTCCGATTGAACTTGACATTATAATAGATATTTTATACCAACTTATGCAATAAAAGACTGATCCAAGTGACTCATCGTCTGAATGCAAATATGATAATTAATTGTGGGTAAAAAGTTTCCAATGACTTGTAATATTGAATATTCCATATCTCGATGTGGAGCATGTATATAAAAAAATAATTTATATGTACAATAATTTAATATATTATTGTATTTATGTATACAATAACGTAAAGTGCCTAAAAATATATCTTATCTTATTGTGATAAATAAATAAGATTTTGTATATTTATAGCTTGAAATATTATATTCAGCAATATATTGTGTGTCATTCAAAAGTACATCGGTTTAGTTCGCGTTATCTTCTGATTATCGTAAAGATAAAGATTCTAATTATCATAAGGATATCATAACAATTAAGTCTCATTATTTCGATACTTTTTCTACCAGTGCAAAAGGTGTTTCTTCATTAAGCCAACAATGCAATAGAATCTTACAAAACGTTTAATTATAAGTAGCTCGAATTACCGCTATAGCGAATCACGATATGCGTATAGTTTTATACGATATTATTACGCTATCAATCAGCTGGCATATATTTAAGAAAATATTAGACAAAATTGACAGAAAAATTTTCATATAAAGATTCAAATATTACGTTTAAATGTTATTTATTTTTTCTTTTCTTCTTCGATACGATGAGAGAAAAAAATTTTAATATTTGTGACATGTTACTATAATTATGATTATTACTGCTGTAATAATAATAATAACTTTATAATAATAAATATATATATAATTCTATCAACAAATATATATAGTTGACCAACAAAAATGACTATAAATTATAGTTAAACTCTCTTAGTGTAAATGTTACTAATTCATATAATCAGCAAATCTTTTGTAAAAAAGAGTAGATATTTTATGATATTGAAACATCTCATTTCAACCGGGTTACGAAGTTTTTATAATGTATATGATTTACTAAATTTGTACACTGGCATTACCAGCATAAAAAAAAATACGATATATGAACTACGATATACTCACAGATGCGCGAATCGATATCCGGCGAATCCGGACGCGTGTTACACGCGCGTTGAAATCTCCCTTGAACCGACGTGCCGCGGCAGCGGCACTTCACCTCGCCCACCGCGCACTCCAACTACTGGCTCTACCACCTCGGGAATTCAACGCGGTCCTGAGAGTTGCAAATGAACCGGATTAGAATTTTCGTCTAATCACCGTCAACCAAGCCTTTCTCCAAGTGTCTTGCACGTTGTAGACTGCAGCGAAACTGGAGCGCTTCCTCCGCTCGGATTCCCGTTAAGTTCAAGCGTTTCGCGATTCTCGCGAAGATAACTATTTTCGCGCTCACACGCGATCTTTTCGGGAAATCGTTAATATAACTCAAACACGGTTGAATCTCTCCTAACTTTACACTTACTTTTCGTTGTTTACGATCGCGACGCGGTGTGTGTCGTAATCACCTTGTCGAATTTAATCGTTCACTACAAGCGCCGGTTTTGCCACCGCTGTCAAAGCTGCGCTCATCGCACGTACAAAGATATGCATAGTGACCGCGGGATACGAGCGTCTCTCAGTAACCGGTGCCAGCTGGTCCTTGAACATTCGCATAAACTGCAATAATGACAACGGTGGCCGCGATGTGAACGATATACTGATGCGCACGAGAGGTATCTCAATCCGTGAGAGCACTTCACAATATTATGTCGGGGACGGTTACTCTCGAAGTAGAATCGCACCGAACAGAACGTTTTACACTATACACTGCGACTTGTTCACCTTGCTGCGCGCGACACCCCGAGCGACCCAAGCGAGCAACCGAATCTTAAGAACTTGTTGACCACAACTGGACCGGTACGCCACTAAAGAGAAAGAAAGAGAGAGAGCACGAGAGAAAGAGAGAGAGAGAGAGAGAGATATGAGAGAGACCATGAAGAACTTTCCCTCCGTACGTCGGGTTATCGTGCAGCGTTCTGGCCACGCGAGAAGGAAAAATGCAATGAAAAAGGAGAAGAGGAAGGAATGGGCTACTTCGAGAGGGATAAACGCCGAGCCGAGTCGAGCCGAACCGAGCTGATGGTGGGAGCGACGAATCGGCGACGCACCTGGCGATCGTGTCTGACCGTTCCTCTCGAGGAGATAGAGAACGCGGTGAATGTCGATATCCGGTGATGGATCTGGAGAAGATTAGCCAAGAAAGGAACACGTTATTTTCGCAATGTTTTTATTATCAAGAATAAAATTATATACGTTACATATAAGCTAAATGTACCAGTTAGTAACATGATCCCATTATTAGACAAACTGACAAAGATTTTGAATATTAAGCTCTTTAGTGATATGTACGACTCTGAATCAATTCATTTTATTAAATTTTTATAAACAATAATTTATTTAGCATCGCACATATCGTTAAAAGCTTAATATTTAACTTTTTTTTTTTAATAATTGTGTCACATCCACTAACTGGTACATTTATATTATAAGGCGATGAATCTAAATCCGTTAACATCTTATTAAAAATTTCGATATTAAAATCTAAAATATAAATCTTATGGTCGTATCAAAGCTATACAGAAAGAACGATTTTGCTACATCATCAACGTATTGTATAGAAAATTCAATCATGTTGACGTAAAATACAAAAAACTAACAGTAACATTACACCAATATTACACTTTCTTATTTAAGAATATAATTGTTATATACATAGCATGTGTTATATTACATTTATATTGTTGAACAGGAAATTATATTATTATTGATGTAACGTTACTGTAAGTCTGTGTTTTACTGGGAGCAACACAGTCAAAAAGTTTTGATATTCTTCAACATTTTAGCCTGAGCGTTCTACATAAATATTTTAATAGGTTAAACTTGTGTAAAATGATCATTTTTAAAATGCAAAAAACATACTTTAATTTTTGTTATCTATAGTAATGTTATATTAGTATATCTTTTTTGTATGACAGAAAAGATACACAAATATAACACTTTAGGTAGCAAAAATTAAATTATGTCTTTTTCATTTTAAAGATAGTGATCTTACTGAAGTTTATTCTAGTCCGATAAAATTATTTTTTGATCTGTATCTAGCTAAATACTTCAGCAAAACAGTTTTTTTCGTATATAAATTATTTTCCTTAACGTTACTTACATTTACGGCACTTATATTTATTTTATCGCATTCTACACGTACTTGGGGAATACAAATTTTTGTTAAAGTTTTTTCTAAAAAAAATTTTTAACGATCAAATTGTGGATAATCTAAAGAGGTTCCAATTCCCGTTATATTCTCGGTTGAGTAACTCTGCTTGGTATCGGCTTATCTCGAATGAACTTTACATAAGATGGAAGCCAATCTTGTAACCGCATTACTACACATTCGAGCTGAAAGTACTGACCACACGTATATATGCACATACAATCACGCTGCATACATTGAGCATACATCAATTCCATGATTGTGCTCATGTATAATTACAAATAGCTTGCAGGTTTCCGTACTTTTTATGAAGCGAGTTAGTACGCCAAATAAATCTTGCAATGATTTTTCAGCGGATTTAGAGATAACGATATTCTTGATAATTCATATTGCCTGAAAAATATGCAAGAACATTAATGTCTTATAATTGAATTATAAATAGGAACACGATCTATATAATTATATTAAAGTTATAAAGACTAGTGATCGCATATATGAATGATTTGCTTATTCCTCTTTCGCAAAAAGCAGCGGAGGTACAATATATAACGTGAATATATGTATAAATTTTACTTATTTATAACTAGACTGCGGATATTTAAGCAAAATACTTAACTAAGTATTTTGTATAAAATGCATATTTTGCATAAATTGCACATTTACAGATGGCAATCTCAACCTTTTTACTTTACTTTTTAATAACTCTTTAACGAACAACGATAGACTGCTAAAACTGTCCGATGGTTAATATTCAGTTAAGTATTTTGCATAAATATCAGCAATCTATTTATAACTAAAGCATTTATATAAAATTAAATATTATAAGTAAATGAACAGAAGTTTATGTCTGAAAAACTTTATTATAAGATTTGAAGAAAAAACTGTTACACGACATTTGAATTTAACTACACGGGAACAAATTCCTCTAAATTTCCTTTCCAAAATCGTTCTTGTATAATTTTCATGTACATTTTATTAAAAGGGGATAGAATATATTGCATTTTTGTAAATATTGCGGTTAAATAATTGCTCGTACATCAGTGTGTTTTATCGATTTATCAATTTTTATCGTTGCGATAAAATAACTCCAAGATTGTGAATAGTTGGATCCGCGTGATCGACCGTACACTGTTACAAATATTCTTAAATTTCATTAATTTTTAATGTACATTGGTGAATGAAGTTTAATTTCTCTGTAACTGAAAGGACTATTAATGCACGTGTTAATGAAATTTAAGTTTACAGTAACTGAAAAATTAAGTGTAATGAAATTTAATATACTTTTCATTTACGGATATAAATGACATTTAATTAATCGTAATTGAAATAACTATTAATGTACATTATTAATGAAATTTAATGTACTTTTACATTTACGAATATTAATAATATTTTAATTAATCCTAATACTATTATAACGCTTAACGTTTAATACGTTTACGTTTCTTACTTGTCATTAACGTAAATTACTTTTCAGTTACAGATCTCGTACTTTTCATTAACGTGTAAATTAATTTCTATAATAATGTGTTCATTAATTTCAATACACACGTTCATCACATTTAAGACTACTGTAATTTAGTTTTTATTTATATCATTTATTACATTTAATTTCGTACATAATCACATGCTTCTTTTACATGTTAATTAAAATTCATTGAGAAATTTCTAACAGTGTAGTGTTTAATTTTAAAATCGTATTTTACATCGCGCAACGTTCGTAAAAATAAATATGATGCAAATTCCCGAAGAGTTAACTGAGATATATGCTATAATAAATAATGACGTGTCGCGAGGATAAATATTTGGAGACTGAATAATTCTGTTTGAATACGTAGTTTTTATAGACAGAATAAATAATCTTGGGTTGGGAACGTGTTCGATAGAACAACATAATGCTCGTAAGAAACCATACTATATGATCTTTTTTCCTTTTTTAAGACCGCACCTTTTCGCTAAGATTCGTACAGTGCCTTTTTTACATTTGCGTAACCGGCTTGAAATACAATTTCTTCCATTCTTTCTTTTGGACTGTGATCTCCAGCACGAATTCGTAGAACGACACTATAATGGACGTTGTCCTCATACAGGAAAGTTGCATTAATATCCTTCCAAGACGCGTTGACATTGCGGAGCACGTATTAGTCACAATAATAGTCACAGCAATTAAATTAGCTCATCAGAAGTGAGAAGTGGTTGCAATATGTAGTGTTACAAACAGCTTTTAGAACTTATGCATGACGAAAAAATTTATTGATTTAACGTGCAAAACAATATGTATTTTTAAATATCTTCTACTTTTGCTCAGAGAACTTTTTTTCCTAACAACTACCACGTACTTGCCACACTTATATAATTGACTTTATGCACTTTATTTTTATTAAAATTTAGTATAAAGAACTGAAAATACACACACGCACATGGCGCTTTAAATATTAATGATGTATCACATCTCAAAGTATTAGCAAAACATATTTTATTGTTCTATTATTACGTCCGAATATTCTATATAAAAAAAAGATTGACTATAATTTTTTATTAGCTTAAAAATGATTTAATTTTTTGTTTGCCCTAATTTTTATTTAAAAATCCCGTTTCGAAGTACTTATTTGCAAATTTGACAAGAAGATAATATTCGAAATTAAATCAAATTCTTTACACATATAAACTAAATAAAAGCTTTAACCGATATTTTTTTGTGCAAAAATTTATTTAAATTTATTTACTGAAAGTTTAAAAGTTATTTATTTAAAATTGCAGCAAAATATAATCATTGCACTGCATAAGTCATTGTAAATCAAATTATTTGTTGTTTAAACAATTATAATGTGAAATTGGAGCGATATGAATAATTCTAATTAAGTAAGAAAAATCCTATTTTCGATCAAAACAGATTTTAATGCTTAAATATTTTGTATTTTAATATAAATATTAATAATGCAAACCCCTGATGAAAATAAAAATCAGAGCGTAAGTCGAATGTAATGGGAGAGTAACAGAAGCGTAAACGAAACTTCTTGGAGGCAAAAATTGAAACATCAATGTAAAAGAAGCGTAAATTCTTCTTTTACATTTCATTGTTCCAATTTTTGCCTTCTAAAAGTTTCGTTTATGCTTGTGTTACTCTCCGATTTTTATTACATCTGATTCACGCTCCGATTTTTATTTTCATGAGGGACTGCACGTAGAAATCTTTTTTAGTCTTAAAATGTTTTTATAAATGGAACCAAAGTAGTAATATCCATGTTAAATTGATAAATATACTTTAATAAGTATCTGTATAAGAATATTAATAATTTAGGCCCGTATTCAGGACGTTTTTACGACGTTAGCGAGCATTTAACATATATAGTTCACGTTACGTACGATATACTATTAAATTTCGCACATAACAGCGCGTATTTATCGATAAGAGCACATTCTGAATACCGGTCTTAATGTTAATAAGAATCCTAAAAGTTGAATTTCTTGGGAAAACAAATTTCTTGAAAAAATATATTACCTCATCCAAGATTTCAAACCCGGATCTTACGAATGATTATTATTTAGTTTTTTGCAGTTGATTTCAGCTTATTCATGATCAATATTTTTTTGCTGATATGACTTTATTGGCTTTAGGCAGGATCAAACAGTAATATGCATATTAATTTTTTGTTTATTTGGAATATATAGGTTACTTATTATTTTCATTAAAATACAGAAAATTATAGACAATGTTATTTTAAATGTTTTCTATCGATCACATATTACTTATTCTGTAAAATATAGTTGAAATATATCTTGTTGGCTCATAGCCCATTTACATATACTTCAAATTTTTTATTGGGTTTATTTGAATTTTTGGCCAATGTTTTTAACTGATATTGTAAAAAGATTTTTAAATTAAGAAACAGTTGCATGTGAGAGAAAAATAATGTTTTTAGATAATTTTTAGGAAAACAGTGTAATATTAATATATATATATATA